>NC_050187.1:32748385-32945885 GCF_008315115.2 Sander lucioperca
TTATAATTTGGGTGAACTGACCCTTTAAAGATTCAAGAGGTTTACTGTGTAGTTGATTTACCATTTCTTATCATTTGTTTGCTGCATGTAAATAAACCATCACTGTTACACTGACTTAAAGTGTCTCAACAGTTAGCTTATTGGTGATCTGGTTTTTCTTTTCTTTAGAGGTTTGGGTAATCGTTTTATGTTACTTCCTAAATTCTCCGATACCAGGGTCTTATAAGGTGCCCTGCCACACGTATTTCATTACTTTGTGGTAATGTCTGTGGAAAAAAATGCCTTGGTTACCTTGTTTCAAGCCATTCTGGCGTGCTATAGAAAGCCTGCAGGAAGACTCAGCTCGATTTGTGCCAGTTCTCATTAATATTGAACGAGCTAAGCGGCTTGACTCTGATTGGCTAACAGCTAGCCAATGAGAGCCTGACTATCAGCATCCTTTACCCAGCGCAACTGGGCGAGCTCATGAATAGTAATGAGCTCAGGCAACACCATGTCAGACTGACCAGCTTTTGTAATTGGCCTGATTTCTCCGCTTATTTCTTTTCAGTGGCTAGAGCTGACAGAGGAGGTAGCAGTTCATTTTCACATTCACCACATAACACAAACACATATGGACCTAACATATTTCAAAAAATGCTAGATAAAACGGTTTCGTGTGGCAGGACATCATTAAAGCTATAGTGCGTAGTTTCTGTTGCCCCCATGAGGAATTCTAAGTAATAACAACAACACTGCCGGCACGTCCACATGATACAAGGCTTCTGTGATTGTGCACCACCCCCCACCCCTCCACCATGCAGTTGCTAGTAGCCAAGGAGGACACACAGGATTAAAAAAACTTGATGGACTCTTCAGAAGAGGTCATTATCTTCACTCGAGTTTCTGTGTCGCCGGACGATACAATCTTCTGAACATAGTCATACTGAGAAATCCAGAGAGAGTTGTGTGGAGCTGATAGTCTTAATTAGCTTTGTAGCAACTCCTTTGGCAATGGCTTGAATGGAACGGACGTTCATTAATATCAAAAAGGTACGCACTAAAGCTTTAAAACGCTGGAGAATTTAGGAAGTAACCTAAAACGCTTACCCAAACCTTTAGTGAAAAGAAAAAAACAGAACACCAATAAGCCAACTGTTGAGACACTTTATGTCAGTGTGTCAGTGATGGTTTATTTACATGCAGAAAACAATTTATCAGAAATGGTAAATCAACTAAAAGTAGAAGCTGAAAAACGTCAGGGTCACCTTTTTTTTATTTTTTTATACGCTGTGCAAGGACGACATATCCGCTACATTTCAGAGAGAAATTGTACTTTTTACTCCACTATATTCATCTGACAGCTTTAGTTACTAGTTACTTTACACATTAAGATGTTTGCAACAGTATAACGGCCTGCAAGTACGACTGAGACGATTAAACACTTAGTTGATTGACAGAACAGTTGTGATTGTTTCCAGTTTTTAAAAAATAAAAAAGTTTAATACTTCAAGTACATTTTCCTGATGATACTTACATAATTTTACTTACAGAGATGGAAAGTCCATTTTATTTATTGTTTTTGGTTGTTTTATTCATTTATTGCGGCTATTTAAAATGTCTTCCAGTTCCAGTGTTAAATATTCTTTAGAAATAAAAGTTTATTGATCTTTGAAAAGGTGTACCTGCATTATTTTACCATTATCATTATATTAGATGAAAATGGTCTCAGAACGACAATATTATCGTTTATCGCAATAATTTCAGGGACAATTTATCGTCCAGCAAAATGTGTTATCGTGACAGGCCTATATGTTCATGAAGTATTAGATTTCATTCTAAATGGTATTTAAAAGGTCTTAAAAAGTATTTTCTTTACCTTGTGGAATCCTGGGGGTACCTTGTATTACAGTTTTTTTCAATTACTAAACGACAGTAGGCACAACTGGAGTAACGTGCAAAACTCTAACTCCAGTCTGCACAGCAGCAGTTCATGTGGACCAATCTCTAGCTCGTTTTTCATTGCTTGAACACAGTTTTCAAAACTCTACACACTTATCCCATCACTTTAACCACAACGTGCACAACGCTGTGGATTTACAGCACGTTATTCAAATGCTAACACTGCTGTCAAAACTTTTAACCACACATTGAAAACAGAATAGATTTAAGTCTGGTGCCTTTCAAACACTGCTGATTGCAATGGTTTCTTGTTTTAGACTTGTTAGTGCACACATACTATACAGTATGTAGGGAAGGCTCATAAAGCCTCTTTTAGAAATAAAGAAACACCAAATAAGAATGAAACGGTTATACATTGTACCATTTGAGAGAAACAGTGAACACGTAAAAGAGCAAAGATACCAATATGTCCAGGTAAGATTTCAGTCAGGACTATCTTCTTCTACTATCTTTATTGTGACTATTATTGCCACCGTTCACCACACCCCCAACTGGTGCCGTCAGACACCGCCTATCAAGAGTCTGGGTCTGTCCCAGGTTTCTTCCTAAAAGGGAGTTTTTCCTCGCCACTGTCGCAATAGCTACTGCTAATGCTTGCTCTTGAGGCAACCACTTTAATAGTTGGGGCTTTGTAAATTACAGAGTGTGGTCTAGACCTACTCTATCTGTAAAGTGTCTCGAGATAACTCTTGTTATGATTTGATACTATAAATAAAATTGAATTGAATTGAATCAGGAGAGACTTTGTTGCAGATATGCAAAGGTTTATTGTACATATGCATAATGAAATGTAAAGAGTCTTTGGAGATTAGACTCCATCGTTGTAAAATAATCTTTTAAAGGGGTAAGAAACAGGACAATTCCCCTCGATGGGGTCTAGACACTGGTGGTGGCGGCGGTGAAGACCAGACCAAAGGAGTGGACGGGAGCGGTCTGCCGGAGGAGGACTCAGGGTGCCGTGGGTGATGGTGACTGGAGGTGGAAGGGGAGGAGGAGAGGGTTACACGCTTTGCCTGAAATGACAACTGACAGCAACAGAGAGAACTGATTTAAAGCAGGGATGTAATGCTGTGATTGTTCTCGTGAATTTCATGGCCGATTTTGATTGGTTTAACAGAAAAGTGAATGCCTCTAAACAGCTGATTTGTTTTAGGAAGAGAGAGTGGTGATTGAAGTTATTTGAAGTCTTCCTGAAATAATTTACGCTGAGCTCCATGTCTGACATTACATACACAGCTATAAAAAAAATTGAAAAACACTACCTTTACTATAGTAAAACTGTGCACCTAACGTTTTTCACAAAGTAATGGAGGTGTAAGCAATGGGAACACCACAATCATTTGTATTTAGAGATGATGTAGGTTCATGGCAAGAGAAGACATCAAATTTGTTGATAAAAAAACTTGTAAAACTTGATCTACGTACCTTTTAGTTTGCAACATTTCCAGTAATTACGTAAATTACTATAGACAAAATATATATATATATATTTTTACTGTAGGTAATCAAACTGAGGATTTTCATTCATTCTTGTTTACCTCAAAACTTATAAAATGAAGGAAAGAAAATAATTTCACTCTTGTCTTATAGAAAATATTGATTAGTGTGAAGTCACTTAAATTGTTCAAACTGTAAAGATGAGAAAGTTTGTAATTTCTGTATTGGTGTTTCTGTACGCTAGTGTGTGTACTCTCAGTGTGTTCTGAGTGACAGTGTGTGTTGTCTCAGTTTTGCAGGTGATGTGAACTGGTTAGCTCAGGTGACTGTTGGTAATGCAGACTGTAGTTAGTGTTGCACATGTGGCTTCAGTTGTGACTAGTGTCGTTTAGCAATCGGAAAAAAAACCTGTAGTACTTTTGCTTAAGTAAGGGATCTGAACACTTTCTTCCACCACTGGAATGAGGATAAGCAGGAGGCAAGAAGAAATGGGGAGAGAGAGGATAGAGGCGGCGGAGGAGTAAAGGTAAAGAGGGTAGGAGAGCAGTGGGCGAGAGCGCAGGAGAGGACGGGGAGGGCAGAGCGCTGAGATGCAGCAGCAGATAGAGAGTGTTATCGGGCTGGTCTGATTGCTCCGTGATGGAAGGGAGAGATTGGAGAGGAAGCACAGAGCTCTGCCCATCGTTCTGCCGATGCTGGCATCACCCCTGCTAGCCATAACACCCGGCTGCCCTGGCGCCAAACGCGCATATATATACACACACACACACACACACACACACACACACACACACACACACACACACACACAAATACTGTATATGCACCCAACAGCACATATGCAAGCGGCTGTAGGGAACACCCTTCTTATGTAATGTAAGCTCAGTTGGGACCCATAGAACAGTGATGTACAGATTAGGAGGTACTCAAAAGCTGATTGGGCTATATTTCTCCCTGATGAGTTTGACTTAACCGTCATGTTGTCCGAGGGTCAAATTTGACCCGTTTTCAAAGTTTGTATATCAGAAATGTGGGTTTCTTTCAACCTAATTGCCCACATATATAATGGATGGTGCCATAAAAAGCTCTTTAAAAGTTAAATTAAGGATCAGTGCACCACTTTCATTGAATTTTCTGTTTTATTCCATTTCATAGCATTATTCTGACTAAACTTTGACAGTCTGTGATTATCCATCAACAAACGTTCCTCTGATTTTAACTATTAAACAAAAACACAAAAGTTAGACATCATTTTGTTGACACAGTTTTTAACCCCTCTGCTTTCTCTCGTCGTTAAAGTCGACAGTTCATCCCAAAATCAAAGATACACATTAGTCCTCCTACCTGTACTGCTATCAGTCTAGATAGTTTTGGCGTGAGCGGCCCAGTGTTGGACAAAAAATATATGAAAGAGAAAGAAAGATCAGTTCAATGTCTCTAAAAATGGAACTAGATTGATAGGCTTGTTAGCTCGAAGCGCCAAAAAAATACATTTGAAACATTTGGACTCTCTCCAGAAATCATGACTAGCATTGGGCATCGAGAACACTTTCCAACTTGGAATCGTTTCAAAAATTACAATTCCAGTGCAATCGTTGTTTTTTTTTTTTTTTATCGGAATCGTTTGGAAAATGTGGTTCCAATCATCGGTTCCAAATTTGACAGCCGCAAGTTTTGGTTTCTGTAGCAGCCACCGTACTTCCAGGCGCTTGTTGTGTTGCAGCCGTAGAGCACAGTAAGCAGCGCTCTGGTGTGGCTTATAAACCACCATTAAATCAAAATAACATTTTCCTCTTATCTGCTATAAGCATGTGACCCGTTTCAACTCCATCCCTCAAAGAATCGGAATCGAGCATCGATAAGAACCGGAATCGGAATCGGAATTTGTTAAAATCCAAACGATGCCCAACACTAATTATATCCACAGACCTGGTTGTGAGCAATTTCATGAAGGATTTATTTTCTTTATACAGTACTACACTGGCCAGCCGTACCTCCGCGCAGAAAGAAGTGTACACATGGATGAGAGGCTCGTGCTTTTTATAGTGCGAGATGAAAGCATTAATGGCGTCCTTATTGGCTGAGCTGTAGCGTTAGCTAGCTCAGGTGAGCTCGTATCGTTTAGCTATAAACTAATCTATATCCACGATTTTCCACGTCCGTGATTGCTCCGTTGCCACCGGAAATTCCGCCGTATGTCCTTATTTTCGGCTAGATGTCCATTACCTTCTGCTTTCTCTGTGTTGGCGTTTGAAACTGCCAAATTCTCTGGGCGGGCAAAGCAGAGAAAGGGGAGGTAACCTTTCCCCTTATGACGTCATAAAGGGAAGATTCCAGATCGGCCCATCTGAGCTTTCATTTTCTCAAAGGCAGAGCAGGATACCCAGGGCTCAGTTTACACCTATCACCATTTCTAGCCACTGGGGGACCATAGGCAGGCTGGGGGAACTCATATTAATGTTAAAAAACCTCATAAAGTGAATTTTTTTATGCCATGGGACCTTTTAAACGAATAGATGTCAACTATTAAATTAATCCCCAACTATTTTGATAGACGGTTTGAGTCCTTTTTTATGAGAAGAGTTCAAATTCTCTCATTCCAGCTTCTTAAGTGTAAATATTTTCTAGTTTCAAATTATGAGGACTATGGTTAACTGCTCCTCAGATCTCTGCAGGGTAAATCCAGACAGCTAGCTAGACTATCTGTCCAATCTGAGTTTTCTGTCGACTAAAACAACTTTTGAACGTACACATGTTCCACCAAAACAAGTTCCTTTTCGAGGCCATTTAGCAGCGGCACCACGGCTCTTACCGATGCCCAAGACGATTGTGATTGGTTTAAATAAATGGCAATAAACCAGAGCACGTTTTACTCCCATCCCAGAATGCTGTGTGGACTAGCCAGACCCTCCTCCACAGCGCCGTGGAGGAAGGTCTGGCAATGCGAGACTAGCTATGAACTAATCTCCACAAGCTATCAATGTCGGACCACGAGCCTCTCGTCCATGGGACTTGTCACTTGCTTCTGCGCGGTGATACGGATGGCGGGTGTAGTTTGGTGGAAAGAAAATAGTTCCCACATGAACCTATCTTAAATGAGCGTAGTGCCGATCAGACAGTAGTTGACATTAACAGGGTTTCCTCTGACTGTTTTTGTTACGAGTTATACACTTTAAAGTTTGTCTTTTTAAGGTTTTAAACTGTTAAGAGAGCAGGCATACGGAATGGCAAACGGAGAAGAAAAGGGAGGCACAGAAAAAGCATGAATCAGAGAACTAAGTCACATACTGTGAGAGTCTGATATGACCCCGCTGTCCTGTCACTTTATTCTGTCCAGAACCACAGAACAAATGTCAAAAATGGAGAGGAAGTAATTATCTGACAGCAGCTATCCCTATCAGTGACTCTCTTTTCTGCACCCTTTTATTTTGAAACGAGGGCGGTTACACAACCAAAGAACAACAGAGAGAAGAAAAGTAGAACTCAGTCCGAATGACTGGTAATCACAGCTTAAGTATGTAGGCCAAAGGTGCCGCTGGTCTTCTGACCGGGCCCTGAGAGTCTCCCTACGGGCTCCCCGAGGCCCATGAGAAAGCTTCAGGCTCCCCCCGGGGGTTAACGCGATCTGGGCTCGGCTCCAAACTCAAGCCCCAGGCCTCGCCGGGAGCCTTGAGAACTGGCCCCTCTTATCTCAGGGAAGCACACTGGAGGAATTGCAAGCACCCCCCCACCCCCATCGGCTACTGGGCTTTGTTCGGCATGAAGCCACCGTCCGTCCACACACACACACACACACACACACACACACACACACACACACACACACACACACACACACAGACAGACAGACACACACACCCTCTTGAGCTAGGGCCAGCTAGGTGCTAGCTGTTTGTTTTTATAATTAGCTCTGCAACCAGACATCGTGGACACACTGGAGTCTCTGTGTGTAAATGTTTGGATACTGCATTGTACATATTTGAGCATAATCATAAGAAGAAACGTAACGTAACTTATAAGTTACGTTCTAAAAAAAGTGGACAGCTATTATGAATGCTTGTGTGGTTTTGGGTGTAATTTGTCAGGGTCGGGGATTGGGAGGGGCCTGAGACGCAGGAAGAAGCTGCACTGGTTTATTTTGGCTCAGAGCCAAAGCTTCAAGAAGGAAAACAAGGCTGATGTGCATGTGTGTGCGCAGACACACAGACCCAGAAACGCAGACACAGAAACACATACACATTCATAACCAGCATGGAGTGAGAGAAACATTAAGTGAGTGTAACCCACCTTGTTTTCTATCTCTCCCTCCAGGCTGTTGCAGCAGCAGCAGCAGCAGCGGTGGTAGTAACAGTGCAGAGGACGCACAGATGGACAGCCAGTACCTGAAGTCCCTGGAGGGCTTCATCACCCTGGTAACGTCCGACGGCGACATGATATTCCTGTCCGAGAACATCAACAAATTCATGGGGCTCACGCAGGTACGCAAACATGAAAGAACACAAGGATTAGAACAAAAACAGACGCGCCGTGCAGACAGCCTTTATAACCCCACTCTAACAGAGTCAGTGGGATTTGTTTTCAGTTCAGCATGTAAACCCCCCCCCCCCCCTAAAAAAAACTCGGTCGTACACAGTGTCATTGAACTCAACTCAATTTCAAAGGGACTTTCTTGGCATGGGAAACAGATGTTTACAATGCCAAAGCAAGTGTGAAATAAAATCAAAAATGTACATACAATAAGTAAAAACTTTCTAGAATAAAGTGTAAACAGAGCTGTGTAACATAGCAACATTATTAATCAAATGCATAAATTGGTCAGGTTAACTAATATATATATATATATATATATATATATATATATATATATATATATATATATATACACACACACACAGATAAGTTAATAACGTAAGATAAAATGAAGTGTGGATCTTGCAGTTTAAAAATATATTTTTCGAGGTATTTCGATATAAATCTGTTGTATGTATGTATGTACAAAGATCAGCACAGTGCAAATGGTCGGTGCAGGGATACCAAGATGATTGACAGTAGGGCTGCACAATATGACTTAAAATCAAAATCACGATTAATTGCACATTTTACCTCGATAACAATAAATGAACGATAATTAAATTTTTTTGGGATTCGTTGTTTTTTTGTCGTCATAGTTCATTGGCAAGGCTTGTTCAGTAAATAGGCTCAAATATTGAAGGTGAGTACTAATTCAAAAGTGCTTGTTTTTGGGATTTTAAAAAAAATGAAAGGAAACACAAAGCGGGAACTATTATGGCAATTTATTGAACGTGTAAAAAATTTAAATGAAAGCACACATTGCTTGTAATGAAAAAAAGTCACATTTTAGTTTTATGAAAATGATGGAAATTATCGTCAAGGGAAAAATACGTCGATGACAGCTTCAGAATTTCGATGTCGATACATTTTGGATTAATCGTCCGGCCCTAATTGACAGTCTTCATGGTGGTTTTATTCCATTGGACAAAAAAAGATTGGTCAAACATTGAAAGCAGCTCTAAAAAGGTGAGCTATGACTTGTGATCTGAATGTGGGCAGGTTGGTGCACCCCCCCGGATGTGTTTGGGAGAGAAGGCTCTGTGGCCCCCAGGTCCGGCGCTCGGCCCCGAGTGGTGCAGACAGGATAATGTTGTATTATTTTAGGACTACAGTAACCCAGACAGATGGTCCGAGTCAGAGACACGGATGTAAAGTGTCGGTCAGACGAGCCTGTTGTGTTTGCGTGAAATACCTCTCATACCAGCCGTGTGTGTTCAGGCCAGACACTGAGGTTCGACTCTAAACACACTCAGCGCTTTTTTTTATTCTCTGGCAGCAGCTTCAAAAGCAAATCAGAGAAGAGCTGACATTTACCCATGGATGGATGGATGGATGGATGGATGGATAGATAGATAGATGGATAGATAGATGGATAGATGGGCTTTATTAATCCCAAATTGAGAAATTACAGCAGCAAGTTATAAATACACACATACTCTCACACACACACACACACACACACACACACACACACACACACACACACACACACACACACACAAATACAGAAAATACAAGAAATATACTAGAAATAATCAATAAGATAAAAAAGATAAAATAATCAATAAGATATCAAAATGTGGAGCTCTTTTTGTGTTTCAACAACCCACTCCCCAACAGATGTAAAACTAACTGTTCAGCGGGCTCAAAACATGTATGAAGCTGCCTTCAAGTACGGTCGGAAATGTCGAAATCAATAAACGATAATGTATCGTCTACTTGACGTTAAATTGTCTACTTGTGCTAAATTGGGGGGTTGGGAGGGGCATTATAACCGGGAGTATGTGTGGGGATTCTCCCCTGGTAAATGTTAAGCGTCAAACACTTTATTTCCTACATTCTGGTGAATTGTTCTCCATCAATTGATGGTGCAAATGTCTTTTATTTTTGTAAAGGAACATTTTTATTGTTATTTAATTATTTTCCTGTGTTGATCAAAATGTTCTGCATATTCAAAACATTACACCATTTTGGGGATGTTTTTTTTTTTTTTTTTTTTTTTTAGCAATCATGTACATCTCAACAACAAATCTGTTAGAGAATAAGACCTTGTTATAAAGCCAGACGTTTAAAATCAACATAAAAGATAACAAGATCACAAGAAATCACATCTTTATTTTTTGCAGCTCTGCTGCTCCCCAACAAACCACTGTTGCCTCACAACACCCTGAGGAAGGCTCAAGCCGATACACATCGGTGTATTTTTTATGTCTTGTCCTGTTAATTAAAGTGCTCATATTATGCTTTTTTGGCTTTTCCCCTTTCCTTTATTGTGTCATCTATCTTTTTTGTGCACGTTATAGGTTTACAAAGTGAAAAAGCCCAAAGTCCCCCCCAAAGGGACTTACCATCTCCAACAGAAAACACTGTTCACAAACTGCTCCAAACAGCTCTATTGTAGTCCAGCCTTTACTTCAGAGACAAACGTGGTCACTTTGGAACACACGTTATAATGCTCACCTAGCTGCTAACATGGCACGCCCTCATACTCTACTTCTGACTGGCTAGTAGTCCTTACCTAGCTACTGTCAGGGCACGCCTTCATACTCTGCTTCTGACTGGCTAGTAGTCCTTACCTAGGTGCTGTCAGGGCACGCCCTCATACTCTGCTTCTGACTGGCTAGTAGTCCTTACCTAAGTACTGTCAGGGCACGCCCTCATACTCTGCTTCTGACTGGCTAGTAGTCCTTACCTAGCTACTGTCAGGGCACGTCCTCATACTCTGCTTCTGACTGGCTAGTAGTCCTTACCTAGCTACTGAGCATGTGCGAGTCACATCAAAGATAGAGCAGAAGTGAGATGTCTCACTCTGTAGCTAAAACAGAGAGCTCAACACACAGGGTGAAAAGAGGAGCTGCAGCAATGTGCAGTACAACAAAAATATGGTGTTTTTTGAAAACTAAACCATGTAAACCTATTCTGATATCACCTCTAAATACAATTATGGACCTGAAATTTAGCATAATATGAGCACTTTAAAGGCCTTTTATCACTTTTTGTAACCAACCTTGAGTGCCTGGACATTTTTTTTTTAATGACTTTTTTTAGTCATAATTCTTCCTCCTTTCCGTGTACTTTATTCCCTCCCATGAGCACCGGTGGTTAAAAGGAAACCAGAAGCGCTCCTGCTCCTCTTTTTTTCTTTTACAAAACCACTGTTGCTGCAGCCATAAATGGAAAACACAGCATGTCTTTAAGCCTGATGCAGCGTTGAGACTGGGACAAGTCTGACATGTGAAAAATGTTATGATAATATGCTTGTTCATTTTTATATTTCAAGTAGTTGTTTTTGTTTTTTCAGGTGGACCTCACTGGTCAGAGCATCTTTGACTTCACCCATCCGTGCGACCACGAGGAGATCAGAGAAAACCTCAGCCTGAAGACATCTGGTCAGCACACAATCTCCTGTTATCCTCATTCCTCACGTGCCCTCCATGTTGTTTTTACCTCCATCCTAGTCTCGCATTGGCAGTTTTACCTCCAGAGCGCTGCCCAGGAAGGTCTGGCCCCTCCACAGCTGCATTCTGGGATGGGAGAAGAAAAAAAAAAACGCTCTGGGTTGTTTGTCTTTAAACCAATCACAATCGTCTTGGGCGGTGCTAAGCTCCGGACGCAGTGACGGTGGCTCTGCTAAATAATCTCGGGAAAGAACTTGTTTTGGTGGAACATTTGCAACCCGCAAAAGAAAATGCCACATACAATATTAAATGAAGTGAACTGTTGACACAATACAGTAACGTGAGCTATTTAAATTAGCTGATACATGGTTAAACGCCATCTGCTCTTACCAGTGGATCGCCATGTGAACGTCGTCCACAGCAATCCCGCCAATCAGTCCCAAAATGTCCCAGTTAGAGAGGAAATGCCCTAAACATATTCGGTAACACTTTTCTTGAAGGTATCTACATAAGAGTGACATGACACTGTCATGAACACATGAACCCTAACCCTAACCCTCACTCTAACCCTAACCCTAACTTGTCATGACAACAACCGAATGACACTTACTAAAAGAAGCGTTATGTCATAAACGTTTGACTTGTTTATAATGTTTATGACACGTTCATGACAGTGTCATGTCACTCTTATGTAGATACCTTCAAGTAAAGTGTAACCAAATATTCTTTGTACATTTTTACAATCATTCCGCGAACGAACCAAGCAGGGCTGCCTTGTTGCACGATCCAAATTTTCTTCAAAATTTGACATTTTCAGCGAGCACCTTGCTAGCTCGAAGTTTGCTGTGGCGATTATCCAGTAAATAAACGGTCGTCAATTCAGACGACCTCCATTCCAGCCGTTTTCCATAAACAAATCTCGCCGTCATTCTGAATTTCTTTGACATGTACTGTATCATTCTCACACCCTTCTTTATTCAGAAACTACTTTAAATCTTCGTTTCTTCATGTGTTTTTTGAGACCAAATGCCAGGGCAGCAAAGGCGTCAAATAAAACAATGGTTTTAAATTCACAGGAATGATGAATTTCACTTAAGGGTAACGTTAACGTTTGTTAACATTATTGTGACAAACATTAGGCCATAATATACATGAGGCGCGCAACACTTCTTAGGCCACTGTGTCAGCTAAGTCAACCTTGTAGTGATATACGAGCAAAGCATGTCAAGTTTTATTAATTAGCTAGTTTATCTAAACTTCCTTACCTCAGTTACCGTAGTTTTCCAGCGATTCAAACCGGACTCAAAATCCAACCCGCCACTGGTTATGTGCGTAGCGTTTCCGTTGATGTTCCCCAAAAATAATTTTTGTTTTTAGAGACTTGTGTCTAAAAACCGTATTGACAGTATAGAGGCAGAGGCATAAGGCCAAACTGTAATACCAGGTTTAACAATGCATAGACATAGCAAAAAGAAAATGAGAATTGAGAATAAAAATAGCAATTCAAATCTTTTCTAAATGTGTTTAACCCCCAATTTCCACCGGATGCGGAACGTCTGCGGATGTGCTCCAGAACGGCGGCGGAGTCATTAGGTTTCCATTAAAGTCAGTGTGTGGATTTCCACTGACTGCAGAACATCTGCGTCCCGACTCCGTCCCAGCTCCGGCGGTCCCAGCCCTCCGGAGCAGATACGCAGAGCTTCTATTTTTGCCGGACGCCGGAGAGCTCCGCAGCAATTCAGCACACGGCAGATAGTGAGGGACAGGAAGTCGAGCACAGAAGCAAAATTAAAAAATCCGGTTAATTTTCAAAATAAAATACACCGTGCTCACGGCGGATCATATTTCCCTGCACTACACCTTGAAAACACAGCACCGACTTGTTTCCACTCTACTCCTCTGGATGGAAACAAACTGTTGTTGGTTTTGTGGTTCTGTTCTACGTGAATTCGCAAGATCTTGTGGGTCCTCGTGACTTCAGCTGTCAGTCATGGCTGCAGTCGTTACGCAACAAATCCGGACCTGGTGGGTATTGACGGACGGCGGAGCACCGAGCCAATATGCAGCGGAGCTGGTCCACAGACGTTCTGCATTCGGTGGAAACCTCCAGTAAAGAGCAATTTACCAACCAACCGTTGAGCAAGCAGAACATGAACTTGAATATGAGAGCTAATCTCAGTTTAATCGTCAGAGTCAGCCTGTACCGGACTCTCCTGGTGATTTATTTAAATATTAATATTCATTTGAACCAGTTTTGTTAATTGGGGTTTATTTGCTCAAGCATATTATACATTATTGTTTATCAAATTGTGGGAAATAACCGGCAAATGCATATATATTTCTGTCAAATAAGGAAACACAGACTCATAGCCTTTACTGTACACGGACTGATCATGCTCTCTGCTGTGGGTAGGCCCCCCCTCCCCCCCCACCCCCAGGACAGGAGGTTCTGCTTGCAATTCTTGGAACCTCTGAAACCTTAAATATCTATAATGTCCGGCATGGGCCCCTATATCCTCATTTAAAGTTCTGTTCCCCCGCGCTTCCGTTTGTGAGACAGAAATTAATCCAAGGCAAACAATGCAAAAAAACATACCACATGGTGTGGTGTAATGTCTGTCTCAACAACAAGTGACCAACAAACACAGGAACAGAAGGTCAGAGACCATATGGACAGGAACCTAAAGAGAGATACAGTAGAGGTGTGTGTGTGTGTGTGTGTGTGTGTGTGTGTGTGTGTGTGTGTGTGTGTGTGTGAGTGAGAGAGATAAAAGCTGTGAGCGAGTTGGGACGCGGAGAGGGTCTGGGATCATCTGGGGCAGATAGGGAACATGGTATGTTGTATGTAGGGTCTGTAGCAGAAGAACGTTTGTATGAGAAAATAATGCTCTCTCTATCTCTCTCTCTTACACACACAATACTGTATATGTTGTATTTCCTTTCCCTTAGCACACTTTTACACACACTTTTACACACACACACACACACACACACACACACACGTTTTATTCAGTGAGTACTTTTTGTGTAACCACAAGAAGATAAAGGCACACTTGTGAGTGTGGAGAGTAACAAAAGACACACTTCACCACTTTGCTCTGTGGCTGCAGCTCCGAGGCCGAACTCTGACCTTGTGATGTAACAACTAGGCCCAATTTCACATGTGCGTGCGTGTGTGTGTGTGTGTGTGTGTGTGTGTGTGTGTGTGTGTGTGTGACCTCAGCAGTTTGTTACATAAGGGAAAAGACTGATAAGGGGAGGTTTGAATTAGATTTTCTTTCTGTTATTATTGATGTGTCTCGGCTTCGGTTTAGTCGTTTCATCATTTTGGATTAAACGGTTATACTGTGGGTGGAATGTCCTGTTACTTTCACACGTCAAATATTCACCCATTTTTATGCTTTGATTTAAAAATCAGACAAAAGCGTTTCACTGAAGGTTAAACATGTCTTCTAAAAGTGAAAGTTGCAAAGAAGAAGCATGAGGTTTAAAGGCTTTGAGTTTTACAATTCAGAACCTTTTTAATTTAGTCTGTATCACTTTAAAATAAGACTGGAGCGAGGTTAAGTGCAATTTCATAAATTAAAAGATTCTTTATGGCTATGTTAATGACAGAAAAATGTGAATTCACCAAAAATACAACAACATAAACTGAGTAATTCAATTACTTGTGTTCTTCCATATACGCCGTCAGATTCAGTTGATGACTTTATGGCAACATAGAGCACATTGTACCGCAGGAGTAATGTTGAACCACCCCACCCCACCCCCCCTCCCCCCTCCCCCCTTGTGGCTGTGTGTGTTGCAGGCAGTGGCTCCGCTAAAAAAGGCAAAGAGCTGAGCACTGAGCGAGATTTCTTCATGAGGATGAAATGCACGGTGACCAACAGAGGACGTACCGTCAACCTCAAGTCAGCCAGCTGGAAGGTAAGACAGAGCTGCTGCAGCTACAAGCCAGCACATCTGCAACATCTGCACAGGTTGTGTGTGTGTGTGTGTGTGCAGGGTAATACAAGAAACACACCCTAACCAATGCAGACATTACTTTAGTTGGCCGTGCAATAGATCATCAGCGTCCAACTGTTTTGGCTTGTGCCGCCTTAAAATGAAGCAGTTTGGGGGCGCCTGGGTAGCTCACCTGGTAGAGCGTGCGCCCAGATACAGAGGCTCAGTACTCGACGCAGCGGACACGGGTTTGGTTCCGACCTGCGGCCCTTTGCTGCATGTCATTCCCCCTGTCTCTCTCCCCTTTCAAGTCTAAGCTGTCCTGTCAAAAAAAGGGCTAAAATGCCACAAAACAAAAGAAAGAAAATTGAGGCAGTTTGCAGCCCCATTGTCACGCTTTGAACATGGTGTGAACAGTAGGGCTGGGGTACCGAATTCCATACTTTTTAGGCACCGACCGAATTGCCTCCTTAGTATCGCGTATCCTTCCAAACCTTCAGCTTTATTGCTAAACTGTGTAAATTCCGTTTGTCCCTCCAGGTGTTGCACTGCACCGGACACCTGAAGATGTACAACAGCTGCCCTCCCCGAGTGCTGTGTGGCTACAAAGAGCCGCCGCTCACCTGCGCTGTCCTGATGTGCGAACCCATCGCACACCCGTCCAACATCGACACGCCGCTGGACAGCAAGACCTTCCTGAGCCGACACAGCATGGACATGAAGTTCACCTACTGCGACGAGAGGTAGATGGAAAACAAACACAAACACGGGTCATGCACAGTAGGATGCACTCAGCTGGAGGTCGGCCTACGTTAGATTAAGTGAAACGGACAGATATTTATAATAGAGATGTAACAATTCCAAAATGATGGTGTACAATTAATTGTTTCAGAAAAATAATTAATTTTAAAGTGCCCATATTATGAAAAAAAACACTTTTTCTGGGATTTGGAGTGATATTTTGTGTCTCTGGTGCTTCCACACGCATACAAACTTGGAAAAAAACATCCATGCTGTTTTGAGTGAGAAACAGTTTCTGAATGTGTCCTGCCTTCAGTCTCCGGGTGAGCTGTTCAAAATCTGCACGGCTTTCTACGTCACTAGCCGAAACGAAGGGGCTAAACCATGCTAGCCGTTAGCCCCCTCGTTCTCAATGGCAAAACACTGCTACAACACACACTAGTTCACCATAATCTACAAAAGAACTACTTCCATGTCCCTGTTCTGCAGGTATTCCACGCAAAGTTGGAAGTGTGCCCTCGTTTAGAAGAAGTCTCCTGGCTAATCCTGCCTTGTACAGGCCGAAGTAGAACAGCTAGCTAGCTGACATGATCCTTACCTAGCTACTGCGCATGTGTGAATCCCAACAAAGATGTTACAGCAGTGGGAGGTCTCACTCTGTAGCTAAAACAGAGACCTGAACACAGGGTGAAAAGAGGAGCTGCAGCAATGTGCAGTACAACAAAAATATGGTGTTTTTTGAAAATTAAACCATGTAAACCTATTCTTGTACAACCTCAAAATACAATTATGAACCTGAAAATGAGCATAATATGGGCACTTTAAGATGAATGGTCCATTTGGCCAAAAAGAAGACATAGTGTTTAAAACAGTGTTTTAAATGCAAGTCAATGCATACTAAGTTAGCTATGAGGTGAAAAACAAAATTGGATGATAATCATTGTTTTATATTTATATTGTATTTTGGGCTGAGTTAAATCACGGGTCAAATTTGACCCGATAACACCAAAAAATGTGTGCAGCTTTCTAACACGTTACAAGGGTTAAAGGAAAGAAAAAAAAAACACATCTTGCTCACATTTCGGAGCCTGAAAACAGAAAATATACTTGAAAAATGACTTCACAAAGAATTAGAGTTCAATAGAACAGTATCTTCATGTGGACCGCTGCCAGTTAAAACACAGTCCTTGAAGTACAGCGCGAATTCCACTCACACACTAGACTTTCTGACTGATTGCGCTGTGTTGACAGAGTCAGTTTGACTTGGCAGGGACGTCAGTGGGAAATGTAAGCCAGAGATGAAATATTAATACTTGTAATAAGATGTCGTCACGACACCGTCAAGTGTTTCTGATCACAGAATATGTTTGATGTGATGCTTTTTTTTTTGTCAAGATTGAAAATAACATGATGTACAGTATATTATACAACTATTTATTATTTTTGGAAAATGTAATAGCCATAGGAAAAAAAATATTAGGAACCAAGCCAACTTTCCTGCACTTTATTAATGAATTTCAGCAATATAGCACCATTTTATTTCATAGTAAAAACAAAAAAGCCATTAAAGGGGCGCTATGCAGTTTTGGCCATTTCTTTGCTGTTTTCTCGCTTTTTGCTGGCGCAAGAAAACACTTGGCATCACAGAAACACTTGGCATCACAGCACACGTGGACAAACCTGCAAACACATTCCAGTGTTTATTTGTTTCCAATTAATTCTTTATTGGACAGAAGTTCATATCCAAAAGGTACAAACATATACATAGAATAGACATTACAAAACAGGAACAAAAGAAAACACAATACCAGAAATAAAATAAATACAATTAAGTTTAATAATGCAAGAGTTTGTGTCATATCATTTCATACTATAATCATTTAATAACTTAAAGGTCTTAAAGGGGAACTATGCAGTTTTTTTAGCTTAATTTACCTTAACTGAACAGCTTTGGAGTCATTGGAATGGTTATATGACTTTTTTCGAGTTGAATGGTGGTCGTATCGCTCCCCCCTAGCTCCTGTGAGCGGAAAAACCACCCTTGCAACTTTGGGCCGGCGAGCCACCGGCCTCAGCGTCAGGAAGTATCACATGATATCAGGTCTCGCCATGTAACGAATTGCTTCACGGCACTGCACACATACGCCCATTCAGGAACCGGCCAACAAGGTAGCGATGGAGTTTTTCACACTATTGTCATGGCTGAGTTGAAAAGAAGAAGCAGAAAGCTAGGAAAGCATTGTCGGAGGAACAGAGAAAGAGGAAACGGCAGACTGACCGAGCGAGGAGTCAGACACAAGTAAACATAAGAGCTGCCAAATATCTATTCCGAAGCATTAGGGGGAGCTCTATAGAGAAACCTGCCAGCAAAAAGCGAGAAAACAGCGAAGAAATGGCCAAAACTGCATAGCGCCCCTTTAATGGCTTTTTTGTTTTTACTATGAAATAAAATGGTGCTATATTGCTGAAATTCATTAATAAAGTGCAGGAAAGTTGGCTTGGTTCCTAATATTTTTTTTCCTATGGCTATTACATTTTCCAAAAATAATAAATAGTTGTATAATATACTGTACATCATGTTATTTTCAATCTTATCTTGACAAAAAAAAAAGCATCACATCAAACATATTTATTTCAACATTTATCTTAGGTTTTCCTTTTTAGAAAGTTTGTCCACGTCCATTCCAGAACATTCTTATATACAGTACGAGTGAAAAGTTTGGAAACACTTTCTCATTGGAGTGAATGGGAAAGTGTGTCCACACCTTTGACTGGTACTGTATATACAGTGGGGAAAAAAGATCGCAGAATCCCGCAGAAAGAAATACTCTCTTCTTCTAGTCCACAAAAATCACACCTTAAAATCAAATCAATATCTAGTTTGAGTCTTTGTAACACAACTTACCTGTGTAAATTCTGTGTAAAATCTTTAAAATACACTTCAGGATTCTATTTCATAGTACGCACAAAAACCGTCCGCCCGCCGAAGCGGTGTACTGCGCCAGAAATGAGCTGTTGTTATAAAAATGCAATGTGTATGAGAGTGTGCTCCTAGTGTACTTTTATCATATCATGATGACCAGATCATAAAATATATTCATAAACGCAATTTAAGTTATACTTTCTATAGATTCCAATTACAATGTACTCTCTGTTTGTCAACACACTACACACAGGCCTGAAACAAACACACACACACACACACACACACACACACACACACACACACACACACATGCTCAGGTCCTATACATGCACAAATGGAGAGATGTCAGAGTGAGGGGGCTGCGACTGCTGGACAGGCGCACCGAGCGGTTGGGTTCGGTGCCTTGCTCAAGAGCATAAACTGGCATCTCTCCAGCTACCAGTCCACGCAGTGTTTTATACTGCTTTTATTGAGTGTTTTAACTTGCTGTATTATCTGCTGGTTCGGAAATGCCACGTAGTCACAGAAAAAGACAATCAGAAAAACAGTTACAGCTGCCAGCAAGTTACTTGGGATGACACTACCGAGCATTGAACACGTTTACAAAGACAGACTGGTGAGAAAGGCCAATAACGTTGTATGTGACTACACACACCCCCTGGCATCTCATTTTAAACTACTGCCATCTAGGCGTCGTTTCAGCCCACCCCTTCTGACCAAGAACAGATGCAAATTCTCTTTTGTACCACAAGCCATAAAAGCCTTAAATCAGTCAAAATAAGCTAGATGTCTAGCTGGCTGGGTCATACCCAAGGGTGTATGGAGTATTGTAGTGTGTGATGAGGTATGTTCTTCATGTTATGTCTGTCGGAGTCTGATGTAGGGACTATTTGTTTGTATCATGTGTCTGATGTCCTGTCATGAAGTGCCTTGCGACTGTGCCGCAAACCCAACTATTGCTGTACTTTGGTCCGTAAGGGGACTTGAACCCTCCGGTTCCCAACCCAACTCCCTACGGACTGAGCTACTGCCACCCCGAAACATTTTTCCGTTTGTTCTCTCTGTCCATGTTAACACACATGATTCAAACAACATGCTAGCTCCGTCCAGCAACCAGTTTATCTACAGATGGAGTCATAGAAATGAACGTTCTGATTAATATTGGATGGGTTGTTGGTGAAATAACGTGTCATTAATGAGAAAATGAGTACTGTCAACGGAGCAGAGAGCAGAACAGAGCTGCTGTCGGCTGTTGCTCCTGTGCGCATTTACGCATTGTTGTCATTAGATGCGTTGCGTGTCTCACAGGGAAAAAAAATGTACGCACAGGGCGTACAGGATTACGCCTGCCGGCGCCACTGGATGCAGTATTTATCACAAATCCACATTCCAGTGTTTCAAAGCAGTCACTCAACGGGTCCGACATCACGTCGGTTGTGTCACCGTGGCGGCCGAGAGCTGCTCCCTGCTGTCACGTGTGTGTCGTGTGTACGTGTCGCACGCAACTCCGTTACACACACAGCGACACACATCTTTAAAACCAAAGAACCGGTTCGTCTGTGCCCAAATATTTCTTTCCCAATGGTACGAGGAGGTGATGACGAACACACACGCGCACACACAGAGATTCGAGTTACACAACAGACCTGTAATCTTATCAAGTTGCTCATGCAGGACAAAGGTTTCTTTTGGAGAAAAAGTGAGCGTGCGTGTGTGTGTGTATTGCGTGCACACGCGTGTCCGCTCTACAAACAAGGACCCATTTTCTTTCTCTCCTTATTGGTGCAATTTGATAGCTGCCCAAAATCTTCCCCTCCAATTACGCAAATGAGTTTACCGTAGGTGGAACGCCCTGCCCTCCTGGCTCAGCTGGGACTTAGACTCATTAGCGAAGGGACAGAAAGTTTCCTCAGCACATGTCTGGCAGTGCAACAGGTCGAGTAGGGGGTACAGAAAAACAAAGAAAGAGAGGGAGCAGGGAAGGAGGGAGAAACTAGTTAGCGGAGAAAGAGGGAATGGGACCAACTTCTCCGTAACATCCAGGCGAAATCCAACCTCTTCGCATCTCACGACACTTTTAAATCTTGTTAAAAAGTCCAGTTTATTCATGGTAACTATTAACGCGACTACATCGGGTTTTAGACCTAAAAATTAATTATCAACTTCTTGCAGGACAGGATGGCTGAATCCCAGGTCCTACAATTACATGCCCGGTTCCTTTACTTGCCTCCTTTCCGCGCATCGTGGCCATTCAAGTCAATGCTTCTGTGGGAGCAGACTATTCAATGCATTCTGGTAGTGTCGCGGGGACTTTCACGAAGCAGGGCTTTAAATTGCCCGCTCCTTATTTGCGTAAAGTTGAATCCAGGCAACATTATGCAAATGAGGAGCGGACAGCTCGGCTCGACGCCTCTCAAAAACTAACGGAAATCTTTTTAACTGACCGTCGTCGATCTGAAATGAAGACAGATTCAGAAACTGCATGGCCTATTTCTCACATGTAGGATGGTGTAGTTTTCTTTGCTTGTCAGTGAAGAGCAACTGATAACTGCTAGTGGCGAGCCCAGTAGGGCTGCACAATATATCGTTTTTTTTATCATCATCGCAATATCTACTGGCACAACATACATATCGCGAAAGGTTGCGACATATCGAGATTTTTTGTGTTAGTTGAAAGAAAATATCAGTAGAAAATTGCACTTTAAAGTGCATATGTCATTCATTTTTAGTAGTGCCCGTCATTATCAATTCAATGTTCAATTTGTTCAATAAAAGAATGTGAGAAATGATTATTTGTTTTAAATTCAACAAGCAATTTGTTGTATTTTAAAAGAATACTGAAAGCAACAGAAAGGCAGAACTGAGTACACTCTTATATCTGTTAATTTATCGCAAGTAATATCGTTATCGCGATATTCAACAACGTTATTGCGTATCGCATATTTTCCTCATATCGTGCAGCCCTAGAGCCCAGTAGTGGGCAATGCTGGGAAGTGGGGTGACCTCTGCCGTGAAAACAACGCCTATATGGACGTGTACCACTACACGCTCGGAGAAATCGCTCCCGGTGTGGTATGGCGCGTGGCGGAGTACGGAACAAAACCGCGGCGCAGCCGGGAACGAGTCACTTCTGCGCCTGGTGAAATTTCGGGGTTAGGGTTACCTGATCTCTGTGAATTTGCCATGACGCTAATTTGCGTAGACATTTTGCGCCAAATGTCTGCATATTACTTAATTTAAATATGTGTAAATAGCTCAGGAGCACCGAGACGCTTTTGCTTGGCAGCGCAGTTCGAGGTGCGTTTCATCCTTTGCGGGTACTCTGAGTGCTAATTCGTGCAGCTTTAAGCGTCGGGAATACTGGAACGCAACACCGTGCGTGGGCCGCCGCAGATGCGGCACAGAGACGCTGATGCTCAATACATTGTTCGTTGCAGTATTCTCCGAAACACCAGAGGGCGTACTGACAAAATAATCTGTAAATAAGCAAGAAGTAGTAGAGAAGAAGAGATGGGAAGTAAAGGGAAGCAGGCTGCCTGGCAACAGTAGTAATCCATGTTAAACACAGACGTACTGCGAAACATTACATTTATCTACTCTAATCATTAACGTGACTGTTGTTTATCTCCAAATCAAAATGACTGTATGTTTGTAACACTGTTAACAACTATCTTTACATGAAGCCGTTTTTTTTAGCTTTGACAAAACGATCTCTCATGTTTTTCCACACTCTCCAGCAAAACGTTTCTTAGTTTCCCAGTGTGGTGTCTCTCCCTGAACACATATTTAAGGTAGGGCCGCACAATTAATTACAATTTTATCGAAATCGCAATATGAACTAGTGCAATATCCAAATCGCAGGGGGCGCAATACTTGTTAAAGGCAAAATATGTGTCAAACCATTCTGAATGAAGTATTGTGGTGCTGCAGAGATGTCCCGGCCTACAAATCGTATCCTGCAGACTAAAGAAAAAAATCTTTGTTTGGTACAGATCCTCGCAAAAAAAATCACACTTTTTTATGAAAATGAGAATAATGATACAAAAATGATGATTCCCTCCAATATTGTTAATCATATCGCAATATCAGTCAAAATAATCGCAATTAGATATTTTCCTAATATCGTGCAGCCCTAATTTGAGAGAGAGAGAGAGAGAGAGAGAGAGAGAGAGAGAGAGAGAGAGAGAGAGAGAGAGAGAGAGAGAGAGAGAGAGAGAGAGAGAGAGTCACATGGTGTGTGTATCGGGGGTCTGAAGCCATCATCATTATTATAATTTGGAGCTTGCAACCGCTCTTGGATCTAGTTTTGTTTTTTCACTAGAACTTTCCTCTCTCCTCCTCCTTTCCCCTGTGTCTTTTCGATCTTCCATTTTCCCAACTTTTCCTTTTTTTTTGCTCCTGTCCTTAATTCACTTTCTCCCTTCTCACTGCCTCCATTTTTTTCCCACCTACAGTAATTTTGTCCACTTTACTTTAAGATGTACCCCTCTCCTTTCTCCTCTGCCTTTCCTCCGTTCCCTGCATCTGTCTGTGTTATGTAATCTGAGGAGTCTCTCTCGCTCTCTCTCTCTCTCTCTCACACAACTAATCCACATGAAACATAATCATCCACAGATTGTTAATCTTCATCCTCCTGTGATTTGATCATTTACAATTTATCTTCACGAATTCCTGGATTTCTTTCCGGGAATGTGCAATCAACAAGGTTATGACAGATGATTGGAAATAACTGGGAAACTCCCAGCCATTCCTATTAGTCAGAAAGGCTGCGAGAGCTACAGCGGAGTCAACGTGTTATCGATCATAGAAAATGAATATGGTCGTTGTGTTTTTATCATAACCAGATGTAACGGTGTGTCCTTTGAAACGGTTGAGAAGCAGAGAAATTTAGAAAGGTTCTTTTTTTTTTTTTTAGGTTGCAAACATTTGTGTGTTTAATGATCTTTTGACAATTAAGTTAGAAAATAATATTGTAGTATTAGATTGTATAACATGATGTACAATTTAATTTTAAAGTTTGCCATGTTTAAAAAAAAAAAAGGCTGTGCGGTTGAGGAAAGTAAACCAGGTCATTGATTTAATGTTTGAAATTTACATTTTGATTCATTTGAAATGGTTCAATATTTCATCAGAAAATAATCTAAACATTTTCAACAGGAAGCAGATTTTGTGTCACTGTAACTGTGTTTTGAACAAATACACATCAATTACATAGCGCGGTCAGATATGTTGAGGAAAGCAGACGGGTCCTTTGAAAAACATAAGTGTTGAAATTTAGAATAAAACAGATTGAAGTTTAGGGGCGCCTGGATTGCTCATCTGGTTGAGCGTGCGCCCCATGTACCAAGGCTCAGTCCTTAACGCAGCAGCCACTGGTTCAATTCCAACCTGCGGCCCTTTCACTCCCCTTTCACATATTCAGCTGTCCTGTATAATAAATGCCTAATATGGCCAAAACATTATCTTAAAAAAAGTTGCACTATGACATTGGGCCTCATTCACCAATATCTTCCTAAGTTTTTTCTTAAATTTGTTCTTTTGAAAGTTCATAAGAAAAGTCTACATCTGATTCATGACGTGTTCTTAAACAGCAGAATTGTTTGCAGGTGTGTTCTTAGAATGATGAATCCCAATGTCTTCGGAAATTGAAAGCTCGTGCCCGTTGCTCCTATTTAGCATAGGTAAACGCCCCGTTAATTCCCATGAAAGGGCATGAGATGGCAGGGCCGTGTCGCGTGCACACTTAAAGAAATGTCAAAAAGACGCGAGACGCAAGACTTTAGTAATTCTGAAGTGGAGGTACTGCTGCAAGAAGTTAACCTAAAAAACGAGACATATTTACTAGCGTCAGCAGTGGATACAAAGCAGCAAATAAAACCGATGCATGGAATACAATTACTCAGCGAACTCTGTATCCGGAGAAGGGCGCATAACTGATGAAGTATGTACAGTAGGCCTAGCACAATTCATACACAATGGTGATATAAAGTGCTTTACAAATAAGCGTAAGTGTAGTGTGTATTTATGAAAACCAACAAAGATATAATTATGTGTAAAATAATGAAAATAATTAGTACAAACTTATAAAGGAGAGAAATATTACATTTTAAATTAGAACGGACTAAGTACTTATTTTGCGCAAACCTGTTAGCTCTAAATTGTGCGTAAGAGTGCTCTTGAGTGTGTGTTGATTCTGTTCCTACCTAAGAACAAATCCCAAATAAGAAAAAAGCATTGGTGAATGCCAGAATTGTCATGAAAACTGCTTAAGTGGGGTTTGAGAATTTTTTTTTTCTTAAGAACGTTTGGTGAATGAGGCCCAATGTTATTTAAGTTTACAAGCCAACCCACGCTCATGTGTCACACTCCCAAACAGCTTATCGGAGATGGATTCGGTAAACTTTCATCCTGCCAGACTGAAAGATTTTGTTGGCTGGAGGAGTCAAATGAAATCCCATTCCAGCCTCTTTAATTCGGTGCTAAGCATGACTCGTTAGTCTGCACTCGTTGTCCCAGTGTACCCCCTCTGGTCTCCTATAGAACTTTTTGTCCGGGGGTCATTTCCTGTTGTTACTTTGGATTATGTTCTCACAGCGCAGTTTGTTGGGAAGAGACTCTCCTTCTGAGAGAGAATAAACCACTCCAAGTATGTGTTCCAAGCAGCGGTGGAAAAAGTATTTCAGACCCTATACTCAAGTAAAAGTACTAATACCACAGTGTAAAAAACTCTCTGTTGCAAGTAAAAGTCTCTGCATTGAAACCATGTTGCCTAAGTAAAAGTATGAAAGTATTCTCAGGGAAATGTACTTAAAGTATTACAAGTAAAAGTACTTGATGCAGAAAAATCCTCACATTTTAGGAACTGGAAACGGAAAAAAAAGGGTGAATGCATCCAAAAAAAGCGTCAAAAACGAATTCTGTGTTTAATGGTCTAATCATTTCAGCTGCACTTGTAGGCCGTTACATTGTTGGGTAGTCTAATTTATAACAAAACATCGTATTTTGTAAACTACATGTGTTTTGTGCGCAAAAAATCTGAATTTTGGAAAGTAACTAATAACTAAACCTTCACCCTACATTCCACCACAGGTTCCAAGTATGTAACCATGGCCTGCGATCCTGTAATTCACCCCCAGTAACCTGTATTATTGAGGTATTTACTGGGCAAAGAGAGCTGGAAAGAAATAAAAGGAAAGAAAAGGGATTTTTTTAAATGAGGTGAGCCAGTAACAAAATCCTCATTAACAAAGTGAACTCGTGGTGAGAGTGACAGAAAGAGATTAGCTGTTCCCAGAAATGCAGGGATTCAGCCGAGACGGGGAATGTGAACAATTCTTGTTTTTGGAAGACTCACCTTGATTTCCAAATCGTGCGTGAGGCCTTTTGAAGTGCAGACGTTCAGGACAGTGTGCAGGATTCCGTCTTTTTGAGCCTCGCGTGAGAGAAGGGAATCACAACGACAACACAAAAGTTCAAATGAATAACTGCTGTGCATAGCAAAAAGGGAAATATGTGCATTATTTAAAATGTGTGTGTGACTGTGTGTTGCAGGGTAACAGGGTTGATGGGTTACACTCCCGAGGATCTGCTGGGTCGTTCAGTCTACGACTTTTACCACGCCCTGGACTCGGACGGCGTCACCAAGAGCCACCACAACTGTAAGCGCACACACACACACACTCATGTGCACACACACACACACACTCAGAGGCACCAAATCAATACCACTCCAATAGATCTGCATTATTAAAGGTCCTATGACATGCTGCTTTTTGGATGCTTTTATATAGGCCTTAGTGGTCCCCTAATACTGTATCTGAAGTCTCTTTTTATATAGGCCTTAGTGGTCCCCTAATACTGTATCTGAAGTCTCTTTTATATAGACCTTAGTGGTCCCCTAATACTGTATCTGAAGTCTCTTTTATATAGACCTTAGTGGTCCCCTAATACTGTATCTGAAGTCTCTTTTATATAGACCTTAGTGGTCCCCTAATACTGTATCTGAAGTCTCTTTTATATAGACTTTAGTGGTCCCCTAATACTGTATCTGAAGTCTCTTTCCCGAAATTCAGCCTTGGTGCAGAATTACAGCCACTAGAGCCAGTCCCACAATGATCTTTCCTTCAGAATGTGCCATTTCTGTGTCTGTAGCTTTAAATGCTATTGAGGAGGAGAGAGGGGGAGGGGCAAGGTGGAGGGTGGGGGTGTGGCCTTGACCAACTGCCACTTTTCTTGTTTTCAAGCCATGATGTCTCTCTCTTTCTCATGGGGGGCCAAATTCTCTGGGCGGGCAAAGCAGAGAAATGGGAGGTAACCTTTCCCCTTATGACGTCATAAAGGGAAGATTCCAGATCGGCCCATCTGAGCTTTCATTTTCTCAAAGGCAGAGCAGGATACCCAGGGCTCGGTTTACACCTATCACCATTTCTAGCCACTGGGGGACCATAGGCAGGCTGGGGGAACTCATATTAATGTTAAAAAACCTCATAAAGTGAATTTTTTAATGCCATGGGACCTTTAAACGAATAGATGTCAACTATTAAATTAATCCCCAACTATTTTGATAGACGGTTTGAGTCCTTTTTTATGAGAAGAGTTCAAATTCTCTCATTCCAGCTTAAGTGTAAATATTTTCTAGTTTCAAATTATGAGGACTATGGTTAACTGCTCCTCAGATCTCTGCAGGGTAAATCCAGACAGCTAGCTAGACTATCTGTCCAATCTGAGTTTTCTGTTGCACGACTAAAACAACTTTTGAACGTACACATGTTCCACCAAAACAAGTTCCTTCCCGATGCTATTTTGCAATGCTTAGCAAGACGATTGTGATTGGTTTAAAGAAATGCCAATAAACCAGAGCACGTTTTTCTCCCATCCCAGAATGCTGTGTGGAGTAGCCAGACCTTCCTCCGCAGCGCTGTGGAGGAAGGTCTGGCAAAGCGAGACTAGCTATTCTATAACGCCTCATTCAGACTGGATTAACATTATAAATATTCACTGTGCTGCTCTGTAACTTCACTTTGTTCCAGACGGAAATAGGCCTGTATGTTGGTGCCAAAACATATTTCCCTTCTACCATTTTCACACAACAGCCCAATTCCATTAAAACAAATAAAGTAGATTAGCAGCTCTTCCCACGACAAAAAAACAACTCAGCGATCCACTTCAAAATGAGGATCAAAAGGATGTCATTTTGGACAGGATTTAGGTTACAGGAGGACCAGTGCTGAGAAAAAAATACTTCAAAATGTTATTTATGTATGATTATCAGACTGTATTTCTTGTTAAATTTGATCTGAGGTAAAACCGTGTGTGTGTGTGGGGGGAGGGTGTGTGTGTGTGTGGGGGTGGGGGGGGGGTGCAGAGCAGCAGCGTGGTATTAAGATGTCTTGTCTTTATTAAATTAAGCTCAACCATTGATGGCCTGATGAGGTTTGCACATCTGCTGCCACAAACACAGTGGACAGAGAGGGGACCAGGTGGCCTCTATTACATTCTAATGTGTGTGTGTGTGTGTGTGTGTGTGTGTGTGTGTGTGTGTGTGTGTGTGTGTGTGTGTGTGTGTGTCATGGCTTTTCTCTCCACTGACAGCACTATATCATTAGAAGCTCTGAACAGCAGTGTGAGTACAAGAGGAAAAGTGGTAATTTAGTTCCTTAAAACTACCCCTGGCCTGAAACATAATGGCAGTATGGCAACTAAACATCCCTCTTACCTACAGCATTGGTTTAATTTTTTTCTGTAACAGTAAAACAATTCTTGACGTTTAGAACCAAAGTGATACTTTATTTTCTTGCTTTGCTGACAGTGAGATGTTTTCATTTTTAATAAATTTTTTTAATAAAACGAGAAATAACTCTGCGGGGAGATTTGCGCGTTCCCGGTGCAGTTTAAGGCCGCCTACGCATGATCAGAGGTACAACCGTAAGATAGGCCGCGCAGGTATACGTCATTGGTTATGTTTTGAAAGGTCTGCGGAAACTTGGTCAAAGTTGAAATAATTTTTATCTTTGAATTGTGTTGGTGTGTGTTCCTCTTTTTCTGGTCTAAGTAGCGTCCTTAGTTGGCTGAAATCTTCAGAGATAAAGGGCTCTCTCTATGACACACACACACACACACACACACACACACACACACACACAGACTACCGGCTCTCACAGCCAACGTGACCAGCCTGTTGATAGCACATGCTAACAGCGTTCTCCGCTACATGTAATGTTGCCTTGAGCTTCCTCAAAACACACACACACACACACACACACACACACACACACACACACACACACACACTCACACACTCACACACTCACACTAACACTAACTCTCTCACCACAGTTTTGCTTCTTTCCCACGCCAGTGCTGATCTTTGGCCTGTAGCCAGCACATCTCCCTCTCAGCCCAAAGTAAAACATCCCACTTTCTTCAGCTGACCAATGTTTGGCTGATTTCACAGCCTCGTGCATAAAACATGGCTCAGTTCCACACCTGAGTTGTCTTGAATCACCAAACACGAAAGCTGATAACACATGTTGCTGTTTCTTACTTCTCTCTCCCTCTCTCCCTCTCTGTCTCTCTCTCTCTCTCTCTCTCCGCAGTGTGTTCCAAGGGTCAGGCAGTGAGCGGTCAGTATCGCATGCTGGCTAAGACCGGAGGCTACGTCTGGGTAGAAACCCAGGGAACTGTTATTTATAACAGCCGCAACTCCCAGCCCCAGTGCATCGTGTGCATAAACTACGTCCTCAGGTGAGCACTGTCACGCTGCAGCTCTGGCAGATTGTTGGTGAAAAGTTGTAAATGTCAAAATCATGTTAAATTTAGTCTAAAAAGTGTCATTTGTTCTTAGATGTCTAGGTAAGAACCGTTTATCGGTGTTTTAAGCCCCCGACGTCACCTTCCAGGCAGCGCTGCCTGGAAGGCACTAGGATTAGGCAATGTTATGGTTATGGTTATGGATAGGGGGTTAACACTTTTCCAAATTTGTGTCACACAAATTTCTTGGCGGAAAACAGACCAATCTGGAAACATTTCTGTGTTTAGTTGTTCATGATCAAAATCTGTGTTGACCGTTCACAAACTTGTCCTTCTTCATGAATATTTACCACCACCATCAATTCCAAGTATTCCTATCGGCTTGAAATTTTTAAATTTCCATTCGCATGAACTGGGGTAGACGCTCCATATTCATGCGCCATCTTGAAATACGTTAGCCAGTAAGGTACATACAGGACATACTGCTCCGCCTTTTGCGTTTTCGCTGTCACATGATAACCTCACAGGTGCTGCTAATGGAAACATGGAGGACCACACATATTCAAACTCCAAATTTCAGGAACAGGAGTCTTCTTCTTCACCCAGAAAAAGAAAAAGGATATTGAAAAGAACAAGACAGTGGCTTTTTGAAGCGTGAAGGCTACCGTAGCTGTAATACGTACTCTGAACTGCGTGGCGCGAGGGAGTTGATTGCGATATATGATCTCAACGCTAGATGGGAGAAATTCCTACACATTAGACCTTTAAAGCCCTGGGTGATTTACACCCCTACTTATTATGGGCTTGTATATGTGCTCTGCTCTCCTCCAAACCTGCAGTGACATCGAGGAGAAGTCGATGGTTTTCTCCCTGAAGCAGACCGAGACCCTGTTCAAGCCGCACCACATGAACAGCTTCTTCACTGCCGGAGGTGCAGGCGTGACCGGAGAGCCGGGAGAAGCCCTCTTCACCAAACTCAAGGAGGAGCCGGAGGACCTCGCCCAGCTGGCCCCGACACCCGGAGACACAATCATCAGCCTGGACTTCGGTCTGTATCCACCTTCATCTTTTGTTGGTTTCATTATGATAGCAAGGCAACTTACGAAACAACAAACAACAAGGCTTCCTGTAAATAATCCTGCTTTTTAAGAGTGAGTTCAACCAGTTTAAAGTGAGTCAGTTAAACCAAAGTTTGTTAATGAACGGGTATATGAAGTACATGAAGCATCATGTGGCTGGAGTTAAATATATTTCTCACATTTTAGGCTCTGATGAAATATTGTGAACTCTAGTATTGATTATAAATTCTACCCTCATTTGATGATATAAAAGCTACTTACATCCTTGCAAGACAACATTTGGCACAAACAGAGCTAAGCATAAGTGAATACACCCCTGCTAAAGTTGACTAAAAAGAGGAATAAAAAAATGGAAATTGATCTTAATAAACACAGAGATTGGCATGGTTTTATTTCAGTTTTGCATTGAGAGATGATCTTATGGAAAGTACCCCATGCCAGTCTCTAGGTATGGTGAAGGGGATGTGATGATGTGGGGCTATTTTAATTCCAAAGGCCAAGGGAACTTTATCAGGATGCATAGTATCCTGGATCCATGAAATAACTGGCCTTTAAAAATAAAACTCTACCTGCCTCTATGGGAATTTAACATAGGGGTGTATTTACTTATGCCCCCTGTATTTTAAGGAAGAACATTTATTTATTTACGATACATTATTCATTCACAAAGAAAATTGGTTTCCTTAAAGGTTGGATTTTTCCTCATTTTTTAATTAAGGCATTAAGATCAATTTCCAAAAGATGATTTTTTTATTCCTCTTTGTAGTCAACTTTAGCATGGGTGTATTCACTTATGCTGAGCACTGTACATTTATTAATATTTGCATCAGTCTCATGTTCAACCCTCATTCGCCATGGCAAATTTATTCTTTATCCCAGGGGTCTTTGACATTTTTTAGGCCAGGGACCCCTTAGCTGAAAGAGACTGAGTAGGGACCCCCTACTGCTGTACATATACAGTATTGCATACAATTGCATGTTACGTGCATGTTACGTGCACGTGCATGTTAAACTGGGCCGAATGGATGAAAATAAAAGGTTATTATTTAATGTCATGTTTAAACATTTTGTAAACATACATTTGGAAGGCCCAGTGACTCCTTAAGCTTAACTGCATGACTACCTTACCTATGGTAAGCTTATCTTCAATATGTAAATCACTTTTTTTTCCACAAATAGGCCAATTTATCTTTGCTATTAATATGTTGGATTCATATTAATGTATTAATTTTCAGACATTTACATTTTTTAAATAGATTTTTTTAACATAATTTGGCGACCCCTTTGCACCCACCCCATAGGGGTCAAGGACCACCTGTGGAAGATCTCTGCTTTATCCCATCTCTTCACAACTGACTCTAATTTCTGCTTCTTTCTCACAGATCTCACAGATCGCCCTCCGTTCGAGGAGCCCCAACAGCCTGCAGGATACACCCAGATGTCTGCCACAGCTATGCCCCCTCCTGGACCTCCATCCTGGGCCAGCGAGAACCACAAGCCTGCCCCTCCGGCACCAGTTCCAAGGGACATGGCTACCATGGCGGGTAAACTCATCATGCAGGAGAATCCGCCGCCGGGCAGCGCCACGCCGAGCCTCAGCAGCTGCTCCACGGTGAGGAGACTGAGACAGTTCAGACCAAAGATGCGCCACGAGACAAGTTGAAACTTGTGGCTTCTTGCAACGCGCCGGTCTGCACAAATGCGACGAGACGGTGTATCATCTCCATAGCGACGACTCTTTGGACTTCCATTCTAACATTCTGACTTTCAGGGCCCTATTTTAACGATCTAAGGGAACAGCGTGAAGCGCCTGGCGCAGGTGCGTTTAGGGCGTGTCCAAATCCACTTTTGCTAGTTTGACGGTGGGAAAAAAGGGTCCGTGCGCCGGGCGCATGGTTCAAAAGGGTTGTACTTAGTGTCTTCATTAATTCATAGGTGTGTTTTGGGCGTAACATGCAATAAACCAATCAGAGATCATCTCCCATTCCCTTTAAAAGCCAGGCGCGTTTGTACCTTGGTGCATTGCTGTTATGATGGAGGATTTGCACCGTAATATTTTTATTTGTAATAATTTGCATGTTTGTGTTCTGCTGCGCTTCCCTGTGTGTGTGTGTGTGTGTGTGTGTGTGTGTGTGTGTGTTAGACACACACACACACACACACACACACACACACACAAGCATAGTGTGCGCGCGCTGTGCACGAGCCTAGGCGCATTTTACTAATTCGCTGTTAAAATAACCATGAAATGCTGCGTTATTGACTTTAGACCAGGTTTTTGTTGGTCAATGATCACTTCCCGCTGCCTCAAGATAGCAATGCGCCAAGAATTCACCTGAACACACCTCCAAGAAAGACCAGCACGCCCATGGGCGCAAAGATGGGCGCAGGTGCATTTGCTATTTAAACGACGTAGGCGCTGGATGGGAAATTGACAAATGCGTGGGTCTTAAACTAGCAAAGACATTTGTGCCGGGCTTTGCGTCGGGCTTTGCGCTGCGCCGGGTGCAAGATAGGGCCCTAAGGCTTTTTTGTAGCTGGATATATCATTTGTTTCGTCTAAATATGAATGTGGATAACATCAGTGATAGTGAGATGCTTGCTACAGTTGCATTTCTAGTGATGAATCGGCGAAAACAACGGTTTATTTCTCTGATTCGCTGCTTTGTTCTAACACCACTCAACCCGCTCCCTCTCTTCAGTCACTCTCTATCTCGCTTGACCATATAACCTTACGGTACGTGTCCATTTACACGTTGTTTTCAACGGATGGGATCGCCAGTAGTAGTGAGCTTGCCACCAGTTTCTCTTCAATGACCACTGACAAGCAAAGGAAACAGTCTACACCCTTCTACAACCGCGATGGCTGCAGCTGATTGGACGAATGCGTAACGTGGGTTGTCTGCTCCCTGATTTCAAAACCGACCATAATGGTGGTTCTTTGGAATACGATGTCTTATTTTACAATAATAGTTCACTTTTTAAGCGAGATGCAGTTCATGCAGTTGCTAAATCTGTCTTTATTTCAATTCAATTCAGTTCAATTCAATTTTATTTATAGTATCAAATCATAACAAGAGTTATCTCGAGACACTTTACAGATCGAGTAGGTCTAGACCACACTCTGTAGTTTATGAAGCCCCAACTATTACAGTGGTTGCCTCAAGAGCAAGCATTAGCAGTGACTATTGCGACAGTGGCAAGGAAAAACTCCCTTTTTTGTTAGGAAGAAACCTCGGACAGACCCAGACTCTTGGTAGGCGGTGTCTGACGGCACCGGTTGGGGGTGTGGTGAATGGTGGCAATAATAGTCATAATAAAGATAGTGAAACAGTGACCACAATGGTAGTCGTAGTAGTTCATGTCATAGTAGGGCACAGCAGGGCGTTACGGGGTGTGGTGTGGCACAGCAGCCTGGGTGGACGCGGTTGGACGCAGCAGGACGCAGTCGGACACTGCGGGGAAACGCAGAGCGTAGCAGGGTGTAGTAAGTCCATAGCGTCAGCTGCACCCAAGACCCCGGTGTAGGTGCCACCCAATTCCAAGGCGATATTCTGGGTGAAGAAGAAGCATAGGGACTCCGGGGAGAAAACTCCCCAGAGCTATTTCAGATCGACAAAGGTCAGTTTTAAAGATGTCAGCTTTTGAGAGGCATCAAGCCGGCCGCTCCTCATTTACATAAAGTTGGCTGGATTCAACTTTATGCAAATGAGGAGCTGGCGAGTCAACAACCCGCTTCTCCAAAGTCCCGGTGGTGCTACCAGAATGCATTGCTCCCATATAAATGAATGGGAAGCGTTGAAATGACACTGACAATGGACACACACCATTACAGTGTTTTCGGGCGGTCGTTGAGGCTCCGTCTAAAGCTCTGCCATTTCGACCAGCTGTTAGTAACATAGAAATAAAATGGATTTTGGATCATTAGCTGACTTCTCTATTGAAACAGGGGACATCCCTTATGTTCTAAAACCAGCCTCTGGCGACTTGACCAGCTGTGTCCAAGGCAACGCCATCCGCTGGTCTGAGTCGTGCTGGGACCACTGCAACTTTTCCCTGCGACATTCTGAAACGGTTTTGTCTCGTCGCGAATCTTTGGTCTGAACTGGAAACTGAAAAGAGTAATTAGTTAGTTTGGCCAGTTTGTTTCATCGTTTGTTCTTTCTGTGTTCAGTGAGGCCTGGGGGGGTGAGGGGGGGGATTGGTTAAAGGCCACCAACTTTGGGCAATGTGTGTGAGAATAACGGGGGTGGATATTTGGAAGGAACAGGCTCTTAGCGGTGAATGGCGCCTTTGTCAAAACTCTCTCGCTCTTTGTGTCTTTCGCTTTCTTTTTTACACTGTTCTTTCTCTTACGCGTTGTCCCTTTTTCTCCTCTGTGCTCTTGTTCCTCTCTGTCCTCTCGCCCCCGTCCATTATTCTCCTCTCCTCCATCCTCCCTCCATCTCTCTCTCTCACCCTGCAGCCCAGCAGCCCAGGTGATTACTACAGCCCAGTGGAGAGCGATCTGAAGGTGGAGCTGACTGAGAAGCTCTTTGCTCTGGACACTGAAGGCAACAACAGTCCTGCAGACACCGAGGTGCTGTGTGTCCCGCGAATATGCTCTATGTCTGAAACTTGGTTTCTCTGTTATCTTTCCAGTAATTAGATTTATGAGGTCTTGTTTACTGACTCTGATTGAAAACTTGGCTTTCGTTGTCTTTTCCTATTTGGGATGTAATGCATTCGGGGGTGCATGGGTGGGTCATGAAACACAGCGCTTTCAAGCCAGGGAGCGGAGTTCGCTTCCCGGGGAAAACAAAAGACTTTCACCCAGGAAATGCGTGTTCCTTGGGAGTGTTTTAATCCAAACCATGATCTTTTTCCTAACCTTAACAAGTTGTTTTGGTGCCTAAACTTAACTGTTAGGGTTAGGTGCCTTGAAGTCGACGGTCGCAGCGCTGCCTTGAAGTCGACGTTCGGGGCTTAAAACGCCATTGAGCGCTCTGTAGCCGGCATCACGTGACCAGCCAGCCGTTGTTTATTTTCGTAAGATATCATACGTATTAGGGTGCATACATTTTCGTACGATGAGAATGCGTTGGACAGGTTTAATTGACTTTAATTAAGTGAAAATAATCACACATTAAAGGTGTAGTAGGTAAGACTTATAAAACTTTGTGTCATATTTGCTGAAACTGACCCTATGTTCAAGTAGAACTACATGAAGCAGGTAATAAAAAAATAAATCTGGCTCCTCTGGCACCACCTACAGCCTGTAGTGTGATTTGCAAAAATTCACCGCTCCCTGTTCAGATGCACCAATCAGGGTGCACCAAAACTTTACTGCCGCTCTGTTACTTTCACTTCTCTTTCAAGGTTTGAACAATAATGTCAAAACTACATGAGATTGTAAAAATGTATTTACCTGCACAGTATAAGAAGGAAAAACATAATGCAACAGCTAAATAACTTTTTTTAACAAACCATGTCATCTTTTGCTTTCCCAGAGGGACTTGAGTGACTTAGACCTGGAGACTCTGGCTCCCTACATCCCGATGGATGGCGAGGACTTCGAGCTGAATCCCATCATCCCAGAGTCGGATCCCCTGGAGGGGGGTCCAGCAGGATCCGTGGGGAGCAAGGGCAGCCAGGCCAGCCGGCAGAGCTTCAGCCACATCGCCAGCCTCTTCCAGCCACTAGCCTCCCCTCCTCCGCCCCAGGGCCACTTCCAGCACCAGGCGGCTGCGTCCTGGGCCGCGGGCGAGAAGAGAGGCTCCCGCCATGGGACCGTGGACTCGCGTGCAGGGTTTTGCGTGATGGGGCACATGCAGAATCCCCCGTACCAGGCTCCAGCCAGCACCCCTCTGTCCTCCATGGGGGGCAGGCAGAATCTGCAGTGGCCTCCGGACCCTCTGTTAACCTACCAGCAACCACAACGCGCTACCAAGACCTACCTGATGGACACTTTTTCAGGAGAGGAGCGCCCATCCTGCCAACAGAACATGCCACACCTCATGCAGAAACAGAGGTGATGTAACAATCAACACTAGAGAGAGGTTTTCAAAGTACAGGTTTTTTAATACCTAGCATAAGTGTTCCAGATATACTAGAGATGGTCCGATACCATTTTTTCCATCCCGATACCAATTCTAATACCTGAACTTGCGTATCGCCCGATACAGAGTACTGATCCCAAACCAGTGTGTCATATATTTTATAATGTTTTAACAGCTGTATACCACTGTCCCTGTATGGATGTGATATGATTTCCATCTTTGTTGTTCAGCCTGGCTCAGGTTAAAACTTTTTGTGAAACATGAACACACACAAACAATGAACGCCACAGAACTTTTGGTAACACTTGAAGGTATCTACATACATACAAGAGTGACATGACACTGTCATGAACGTGTCATAAAACATTATAAACAAGTCATAAACGTTTATGACATAACGCTTCTTTTAGTAAGTGTCATTGGGTTTTTTTCATGACAAGTTAGGGTTAGGGTTAGGGTTAGGGTTAGGCTTAGGCCATCCTGGCCTACAAATCGTATCCTACAGACTAAAGAAAAAATCTTTGTTTGATACAGATCCTCGCAAACATTTTTTTTTCTTTATATTTTTCAGTGAAAATAAGAATAATGATACAAAAATGATAGTTCCCTCCAATATCGTGAATCATATCGCAATCACAATATCAGTCAAAATAATCGCAATTAGATATTTTCCTACTATTGTGCAGCCCTACTTTAGAGTAGTTTTTCTTCGGGGCTAAATTACGCGGTATCGGATCAGTGCATAAACTCCAGTACTTTCCAATACCGATACTAGCATTTTGGGCAGTGGTATCGGTATCGGAACATCTCTAATTTATACTCGCATTGATGAGTAATTAACTACAAGTGACAGATTACAAAGCAAAGTTAAGAGGGTGGATACAAGAATACATTAAAACATAGACAATTATCCACCCAGTTAGTAGAACTACCAATCTAAAGAATGTTCTGACATCAAGATTAAATGTGTGTGTGTGTGTGTGTGTGTGTGTGTGTGTGTGTGTGTGTGTGTGTGTGTGTGTGTGTGTGTGTGTGCGTGCGTGTGCGCGTGTGTGTGTGTGTGTGCGCGCAGGTCCATTGACAATTTCGTACAAGCCTACAGAGACATGAGTCCAGCCAGAGTGGCCATGGCCAACAGTATCAAGCGCTCCTTCACTCAGATGGCTCTCGTGAGTTTCTCTAATATGCAGGAATTTATCAAACAGCAAGTTAAGTTTCAGTTGAAAGGGGTCCACCATTTAAAAATGATACTATTCCTGAGAATCATTACGCCATGAAAATAGGGCAGATTATCCAGTCCATCTGTCCATTAGTAACAGGGTTGAGACTTGCATTTAGTTTTACTTCAGCTTGTTTTCAGCTAATTAATGAAAAATAAAGGAGTAAGGGCTACTTGGATCTAACAGTGATCGAATCCCCTGACACCATGTGTTAAGTACACACAAATTTAAAAGCCTTTATTATCTTGGCTACGTGATTTAAAAACAAGACCAAGACTCATATAAAGAGCCCCTATTATGCTTTTTGGGGATTTTTCCCGTCTTTAAGTGTGTTATATAGTTTTATGGGTAGGTAATAGTTGTATGAAGTAAAAAAAAAAAAAAAAAACACATTTCACTCCAAATGGAGCTTTCTCCCACAGACTGCACTTTTTCTCAACTGCCTGAAAAAAGCAGCTAATTAAGAAACCGAGTAACTGTGTTTCAGGGTGAAAGTACGCCGTCAGAAATCATATGGAAGAAGATGAGGGGTGACGGTTGTGCCGCCATGGATCGCTCCCTCAGCGCAGGATCTCTGGCAGGTGTGTGTGTGTGCGTGTGCGTGTGCGTGTGCGTGTGCGTGTGTGTGTGTGTGTGTGTGTGTGTGTGTGTGTGTGTGTGTGTGTGTGTGTGTAAAACCTCTTGCCCTATCTATCCTCTGTTCCACTGGTGGAATGTAACTAAGTACATTTACTCAAGGACTGTATTTAAATACAAATGTTGAGGTACTTGTCCTGGAGTCTTTTCTTTTCATGCCACTTTCTAATTCTACTCCACTACATTTCAGAGAGAAATATTGGACTTTTTACTCCACTACATTCATCTGACAGCTTTAGTTACTTTACAAATTAAGATTTTTGCACACAAAACACATGTAGTTTATAAAATACAAGGCTTTATTATAAATTAAACTACCCAACAATATAATAGCCTACACCATTGATGACAATGATTAGCCCATTAAACACTTGTTGATTGAAACTTGAACAGTTTGGATTGTTTCCAGTTTCTAAAATGTGAGGATTTTTCTACATTGAGTACTTTTACTTGTAATACGTTAAGTACAGTTTCCTGATGATACTTACATACTTTTACTTAAGAAACATTTTCAATGCAGGACTTTTACTTCTAACAGAGTATTTTTACAGTGTGGCATTAGTACTTTTACTTGAGTAAAGGATCTGAATACTTCTTCCACCACTGCTCTGTTCCACTCGTCAACTGTTCCTCTGTTTCTCTGTCTCAGCGTCCGAGATGGGGAGGACGATGCCAGGCAGCATGGCTTCATGTCTCAGCTCTCTGCAGCAACACAGGAAGTCGCAGAATCCAGGGAACTGGATAGGTGGTGCAAATGACAAACCCTTTCCCAGAAAGAGCTGCAGCTACACCTATAACATGCTGCCTTCCAACAAGACGGAGGGTGAGCTGACCTGACTTTGCTGCTTACAATCCTCAGTGTTAAAGGGAGAGTTCTGATTATAATTTTTTTGAAGTGGGGTTGTATGAGGTTCTTATCCATAGTTCCTGTGTTAGCTACAGTAGATGGCGGTCAGCACGCCCCCAGTTTGGAGAAGCAGGCAGGAGTACCGCTGCTGTGGACGGGGACAGTAGTGATGGCCAAATGAAGCTTTGTGAAGCATTGTCTTTATTTTCTGAGCCCACTAGATGGCGCTCTCTGTTCAACAAAGGGTTGAGAATACACTGAATTGCAATGCCTTAGGCCTTAAACGTGCAGTATACTAGCCGCAGCCGACCTGCCGAGTGCCAGTGCGACATCATGGGAGCGCCGTAACTGTTTATACTTCCGCGTGGTGGTCGCGACACTAGTTGCAATCACTAGTTGTAGTTGGCACTAATGAGGAAAGGCTACTGACTTTGCTATTTCTACAGACTAGAAGAAGAAGAAAAAGGTAAACAACGGCAGAACTGGCAGCTGCATTGCCTTCAATGCTTCGATTTGATTCATTGACCTACTTGGTCTCAGACCAGTGGTCTGTATGTAAATTTTGGGGCGTGACAAAGGTACAGACCAGAGCCAATGAAGGCACAGCCACCGAGTTGACGTCAACTATTAGCTTTGTTGACATTCGCCCGTTTTCATCGGCAGTTTCAAATTGTGAGATTTGCAGAGGAAAGAGGTGTCAATGGGACTTTGAGGTTCTCTGTATTCCCATTTTACCCACGAACTGTCGTTATTCAACTATGACAAGGTAAACTTGGGTTTGCATTCTATCACCCCTTTAACTTGTTTTAAGAAAAAAAAGGTTTAGGTCTCAATAACAGACAAAAATAACTTAGTAAAATGAAGATTGTTGCTAAATGTTGCTCACTGTCTTCCTACCTGGTCGTATTGAATCATTGACACAGATTTTCTTTCCTTTTCTTTAATTCACTTTGTAGGTATTGCGAGTCGTTTGGTCGGCTCTTCTTTTGACTCCTCCTGTCTGCCAGAGTTGACCGGTTACGACTGCGAGGTCAACGTCCCGCTGCAGGGCAACCTGCACCTCCTCCAGGGCTGTGACCTGCTGAGAGCCCTGGACCAGGCCTCTTAGAGCCCCAGATTTAAAATCCGCCATAGACCTAGACTTAAATCCCCAGCCCGAGACTTAAGCCTGTCTTTACCTTCGTAACCTCGGGGCCGTCTGAGAGCCCTGAGGCTGAGCTACCTATAAGGAATGGTTTTCATAATCCCATTCCGCCTTATTTTAGTTTCCAAGGCTCGGCCCCACTATCTGTTCCCTGTCCTGTTATAGTTCTGTACCTAGACCTATCTAAACAAAGCGAGATATCAGGGTCAAGCCACTCGCAACCATTTTTTTCCCCCCTTAGCTCTCGACTCAAAATCAGATGCAGGTTGAACACCAGTATACAAAAGTTGCCCTGCATTGAGACAACCACATAGACGACCCACACAAATCACGGGCCACTTAAATAAAATGGTCAATGTGGGACAATTAACTAACAGAGCCAAAATAATGCAACCACTCTGTCTGACCTGTGTCAAACAGTCTGGACACCGGGATTTATCACTGGTTATCGGGTTTGGTGTAGACGTCTCTCTGTGTTCGGGTCTTTGGTGTAAAAGGGGTATTAGTGGCGGGGAGGGATTCTAACCTACAACCTGTGTCTTATCCTGGCCCGGTCTCCATCGCAGACCTACACCCTGATATGAACTCTATGCAGCTCAGTTCCCAGACCTACCTAACTCTTTATAGGCTAAGTCATTTAGCTCAGAGAAGTATTATACTGTACTACCTAGACACTGTGTTCTTTCACCTTGTGCATTTGACCAGCAATTAGACCCAGCCTACTTCTCCTAGTCCCAGGCAAAACTTCAAGCAAGAGTTGGGTATCATGAAGTTGTTCTGAATTGTAGCCATTTTAAATGTATACATGTAGAAAAACCAAGAATTATTTGCAAAGCATGCTCTTTGATTCTGCTTATCGATTCCCAAAAAAGATGACAAGAAGATACCGACGCAAATCACATAGTGCTAGAGCGGCATGGATTAATCCATCAGTTGTCAACTATTAAATTAATTGCCAACTAGTTTGATAATCGATTTAATCGGTTTGAGTCATTTCTAATGAAAAAATTGTAAAAATTCCCTGACTCCAGCCTCTTAAAGCTTTAGTGCGTAACTTTTTTTTTATGTTAATGGAAGTCCATTACATTCAAGCCATTGCCAAATGAGTTGATACAAAGCTAATTAAAGCTCCACACAACTCTCTCTGTATTTCTCAGTATGACTATGTTCAGAAGATTGCGGCGTCCGGCGGCTTTCCCGCGCAGAAACTCAAGTGAAGATAGTGACCTCTTCTGAAGAGTCCATCATGTTTTTTTAATCCTCCGTGTCCTCCTTGGTTACTAGCAACTGTGTGGAGGAGGGGTGGGGGCGCATGTGCGATTACAGAAGGCTCGTGTCATGTGGATGCAACAGTTTTCTTGTCATTACTTAGAATTCCTCATGGGGGCGACAGAAACTACGCACTGTAGCTTTAAATGTGAATATGTTCTAGTTTCTTCTCTCCTCTGTGACAGTAAACTGCATATCTTTGAGTTGTGGACAAAACAAGACATTTGCGGACGTCCTCTTGGGCTTCGGGAAACACTGATCAACGTTTTTCATCATTTTCTGAATTTTTTTATAGACCAAACAACTAATAGAGAAACAAAAAAAGTTAGTTGCTGCCCTACTATAGCGAATATTTCAGTTTTTTTTAATCATGAAATACTCTTGAACATATCATCTGGGTTCCTGTGTTTTGATGGAAATTAGAACAACTAGAGGGGTCAAAGGTTTTATGACGCCACTGAGAGTCGACCAAACCAAACGTCCCGTGTCATTGAAATACAATTGCAGATTTTCCTGGGTTTGAACATTGTTGGCAACATTTGGGATAGTGCGAGCACACAACTCAACAAAGTATATAATATAGTCGGTTTCAGACATTTTAGTGCAAAATGATTACATATTATACCTTTAAGCCTACTTAAGGTGTGCTTTCTTTCGTCATATTTAAGTTTTATTTCATTCTCAAAAGAAAAGCAGAGAATCAGAATCAATAAGCAGAATCCCAATACAAAATGATACCCAACTCGGCTCAAGCCTCTTCCACATACTGTATACAGACCGAAACACTTCTATACAGTCATCAACCTGCCTCTTTTTGCCCAAATCCATCCCAGCGGAGTCACTGTAACATCACTGCCTGCAGTTTGTTCATTCAGAAGTCTTGATTCATACCCGGTTCTCAGTAGCATTACTTCTGTTTGGGTCAACCTTAATGACATATGCATTATATTGTTATTTTCTAGTTATTATAATGAGTCTATTTTTGTTATCGAACTGAGACACTTTTAGCTTTTAGCAGATCTCCCTACACCTCATTGAATCCAAACTGACGGGATACTTCCGCGTGTATTTGTCATGTTCTTACTCTACCTACCAGATTCTTTAAAAAGATTTTTTTTTGTGTCCAACTCACAGACACACTAATACACATATATTGCAATACATGTAATCTACTGTAAGTTGAATATTGTTAAGCTTTTTTTTTTTTTTCTATCTTCTCTTCTTAAATCTGTCCTAAACATGATTATTCTTAGGCTCGCCTCTCTCAGTCAGGCGCGTAGCACGTGCGATTACAATCTTATTGTGCAATTACTTCATTAAGCTCATATAGCCAGCAACAAAGCCTGCCTTATTCACCAAACTGATAGATTGTACAAAGGATCTGACTGACACACACCGTTAGGAGTTCACGTGATTAGATATTGTAGAATTTACACACTTCATGCAATACAGAAAATCATACAAAACAGTGTTGTGCATGGACTATGTTACGGGGTGAGGTCTATTAATGTTTGCCGTAATAGACCATACGTGTTTTAGGCTTCTTAACTAAGGAGCAAGTATATTTTTGCTTATTTTGTTATGTATTTTGGGTCGCACTTTACTACAGCTCTGTAATAGTGGGGTAATAGTATGATGAGAGGTAATAAGTAATACCATGTAGTAGGGTTGGGCATCGTTTTGATTTTAACAGTTCTTTTTTTTTTAAAGATAATTTTTTGGGCATTTTAGGCCTTGAAAGGGGAGAGAGAGGCGGAATGACATGCAGCAAAGGGCCGCAGGTCAGAGTCGAACCCGTGGCTGCTGCGTCGAGGAGTAAACCTTTTATATATGGGCGCGCGCTCTACTACGTGAGCTACCCAGGCTCCCTATTTTAACAGTTCTGGTTCCAAATCCGATTCTTCCTTTAGATTCCGGATCTTATCGATTCTCGATTGCGATTCTTTGAGGGGCAGAGTTGAAACGGGTCACAAGCTTTTTTCACAGATAAGAAGACATTTGTATTTTTATTTAATGTTGATTTACAGTTTTACCGGCCTTTTTCAGCCACACTTTAGAGCGCTGCTTACCGTGCTCCATGGCTGCAACACAACAAGTGCCTGGCAGCTACAGAAACCAAAACTTGTTGCATGTTCAATTTGAAACCGATGATCATATTCCAAACCAAATATTCCAAACGATTCCAATAAAGAAACGAATCCATTGGAATCGTAATTTTTGAAACGATTCCAAGTTGGAACTGGTTCTCGATGTCCAATCCTACCATGTACTTACCTAAAAAAAAAAAACAAAAAAAAAAAACAGGTGATAGCTTGGGGACAATGGGACTAAAATCTGACGGGGTAATGAGGGTTTAAAAACAAAGGGTGATACTGGGGACACATTTAAAGATAGCAAAAAACTTTTTAGCAATAGTATAGTAATCTCTTGGTAAGAATACGCTAACCTAACAATAAAATGGTTATATCAGTGCAATATTTGGAATTAACAACGGTAATATGGTGACATTAAAGGAGTAATAACCTCATAATTATGAGGTAATATATATTGATGAATTTGCATGTGATTTTAAAAGTACAGCACTGATTGTAGCCTGTAATATTGTGTAAACTTCAACCTATATTCCCTTATTATTATCAGGTAGTTACCCTACTATTACCATGTTAGTATCGAGCTGCTGTGTAAAGTACTACCATATTTCTTTCTACCATTGCAGGCAGCCATTGGTTTCCATTTATTTCTGTGCAGATTGAAATTGTAGAATTGAAACTTGTGTAATACAGCTGTTTTGTCCATGAAATGTGAGAAGATAGTGAACAATGCCTGTTATTGTATCTGAGAGCCAAAGGTAGCAATTCAGAATCTGCCGATCAGTCCAAAAGATATTCAGATTACGATCGTACACGACAAAGATACACATACAACTGCGTATGCAAAAGCGGAGCAGCTAAGCTCCATAATTATTTTTTTTTTCTTCTTCACATTTTAGAATTGTAAATTATTTTATCTATCTCATAACTAAAGTGTAACTTTGTCATTTATTTTGGCACAGTGCAGACATGAATAGAAACCAATGTCTGAACCACAGCAACATGGTTATCTGTAATGTAAAAAAAGACATGAGATTTGTAGTAAATGGGCTAAAACCTGCAAAGTCAATGGTGTGCTAACTGGAGGATTTTTTTTTTGTTTGGGGAGGGGGGTGAAGGGGCATTTGGGTCAATCACAGGGGCTAATCAGAAGGGCAGTTGCTTCAGCTTTTAGATGAAGAAGGGCAGCGAAGGGCCGCTCCCCCCACCCTCTTTGCACCCACTACCCCACGAACTAGACAGAAGCTATGTTTCCATCCACTTGTCAATCAAATTATCTGAAGTTTCGCTAAAAACATTCATGCGAATAAAGCCGGTGAAAGTGTGTTTCCATCCAGCGGCTTTGAAGCGAATAAAAACCTGTGCGTAACGCTGTCACGTGCTGTTTGGCGGTCAAATTGGTATAGGGAATCAATTTGAGACATTTGAAGGTGTTTCCATTCATTTTCGCCCTGAATCGCTCAGCATTCAAGCAAAAATTTGCCAACAAAGTTTTGCTAGCCAAAATGGACCGCGCCATCTTCCTACAAATGATTCATATTGCACAAGTTGTAATAGTGCTTATGTGCCAGCTGATATATCAAGCTATAATAAGACAATGACGACGCTGTCAAAACGTCGCTATGGTGATGCAGATGCACGTTATGGCATTTCTTAGATTGTTTCTAAATCTAAAATAGCCGTTATATTTCGCTCATAAATTACATTTAAAAAGTCTCTCGTCTCCTCGTTCGTCCACCTATATCTGTCTTTGTTGACACCCGTGTGCGTCTACGTCAGCGTTTACCGCATAAGCTGTTTACCGATTAAGAAAATCCGATGAGATTGAACGTACAAACTTTGTGTTGATATTCATGAAACTCAGTCATATTTTACTGTTTCCATGGGGCATTTTTCATTCGATATTACTTAATTCGCATTAAAACGTATGGATGGAAACATGGCTAGCGTAAAGTGAGATGACAGCAGCCAATGCATAATCACTCACTCATTCAGACCATACAGTACATGTGTACATAGCAACAGCAGCAGCCTTAGTTTCAGTGCAGTACAGCAGCCTGTGAAGTGACTTGAATGTGGAGTTTATGTATTATTCTTTAAGATTAGGACAAGGCCAGTTTTTCTTGTAATTCCCGACACGACACCGAGCGGCTGCCAATATCAGGAAGCTATTATACAGAATATTATAGGAGTAAGGTCAGGATTCTTATTTTTATAAACTAGAAACTGTAATTTCATCTGTGAAAACACGTTCACCATTTTTCTGTTCTTTCCTGTACTCTCAAAATATTTTTCTTAATCTCACTCTATTTCTTTGTTGTTAAGATAATCGTCTTTGTGTGGTGACCACTTAAGAGTATGAATTATAGAGCTTTGTCCACATATACGTTACGTATTTCTAAAAAGAAAAAGACAAAATTAATGTTGATGATAGTGTTTTTAGTGTTTATGTGTTCTGGTACTTTGTCCTTATCTACCCCCTGTAGATGCAGATGGATCAGATCCCTCACAGTGCTGTTTCCTCTCGTGCTGTTTCTGTGTTGTGGCATTTTGTTATTTTTTTTCCTCCACAGAGTTTTATCCTTAAAATATCCTATCCTTAAAATATCTATTTAATCTGTTGGTTGGGCAGTACTGTTTATGTTCTCACTTTAAGACGATAAAACAAAAATAAAGTTCAGATTAAAGATGCGTTTCACTTTTCAGATATGTAGCATTTTGAATATTGTAAAGAAGATGAAGTTGCCACATAATTAATTATATAGTTTCCAAGCTGCATATAAAAGCAATGGTGCTTCATAGACTATGTATTTGTCATTTCTAGAACATTACATCACCTGGATCCAATAACACTATATGTTGATGTTTTCATGCTGACATTTTCTTTTAAGTTATTTTAATCCGTATGATGTGCCTTATGGTTGTCTAAACACATACTGAGTTTGCCCTTCAAGTGCACAGTTTGTTCCCTGCAACCTGTAGATGACTTCCTTTGACTCTGGGGGCTATTATTGAATAAAATCCTAACTTGACATTGTATCTAACACCTTTCCCAGCGTTTTTCGTCAGTTAACAACCAGCTAGCGGAGCCCGATTTGTTGGGTCCACTTACCTTTTGTACTTTGGGAATACAGTGTCACAGTTGGAATGATTTTCATAATCCATTAAGATAGCCTCCTCTCATCTCGATCGAGATAGAACAGCAGCATGTAGTCAGGGAACAATAGACACAATAGGAGCCTTTTAGATTCAAGTAGAACCCAATAGAGCTTAACAGTGACCGGCCACTTTATAAACGGCTCTGGTTCCCGAAGTGTTTTTCCCCGTTCAACATCTCCATTGACGTATCATTAAACGCGTATATAAAGCCTGCTCCGAGAGGAACCGTGACCATAAAACATTTGATCAGGTGCAAAATAACAGTAAGTAGCAGAAACGTCCGTTACACAACCTCAGAACTCGTTGTCAGTCTGCCTCGGAGGGTTTAGACATTATGGCTAATAATCTGAATCCTTTTGGAGGAAATATTGGGATTTTTACTTCCGGAACCACACTGCCGAACATTATTAGAACTCATTGTAGACCGCCTGATGTTGACGCGTCAAAATTGGTGAAAGATTTTTAAGGTAATGGATTCCCCAGCCCATTAAAACGACCTGACAGTCTGTTTGTTGATGAAGCTGTTGGGAGGGGTTTTCGGTTTAGTCGAGAACAAAAAAGAAAAAGATTTGACTTGACAGTAAAGGTTTTCCTGGGAGGGTCAGAGGAGACAGCGGTGTCCAACAAAGTTAGTGCCTTGCTTTTGCAGATTGCTTGACACAGACTCAAAGGTTTAAGAGTTACGTTACTATCACTCTGCAAACCAAATTTTCCTTTTTTGGACTTTTATTTTTTGTAAATAGTGGCTCAACATGGTTTGAAACATGTCGAGAGTCACGTTACTGTCACTCTGCAAACCAAATTTGCCTTTTTTTTTTTTACTTATTTTGGTAAATAGCGGCTCAACATGCCGCAAACATACAGTTGGCCTTAAATGCACATGTGCACACAAGCTTTAAAATTCATTATTTCACAAACAATCTGTTATTTTTGTGGTTTTGGCCATTAGTTCTACCAGTTACTATTACTTACCAGTTACTATTACTTTATTTGGTCCTTAATTGCTGAGACCACAGGAATGGAGTTTAGAGCAGGCAATGTGGTAAATGAGATGTATCGAGAGGATATAACCAAATCTGCAGTTTAAATAAATTATCTAAGCTGGAAGGAAGCTGTGCTTCTGCAGCCAAATTGGTGACTAAAATGTTATAACTGATGGCAATACAGAGGAAAAAAAAGAGTACATCTTTACTGTAGCCAAGCCACATGTTTAATGGGACTGGAGATTGATATTATCCTGAGAGGGGAGAGAAACGGTTATGAACGAGGTATGAAAAGATGTGCTGTCAAGTTGAGCGACACATAAAGAGAGATACATCCTGCTCAGCCTGCCCACTGACGCATATCTCTCAACTCCTCCGCTCGACAAATTACTCATCTGTTTCCACTCTCACTCCCCCCTTCTTCGCGTTCTTTTAAGACACAAAAGCCAAATTTAGTTTTCTCTCCTGACGTGTCGGCAGTTACTTTTGACAAGAGGGCATTTGTATCATCGCTTAAGTTGAGTGACTCCTATTTGTAGGATCAAGTATGTTTAATGTATTCTGATCAATTACAGACATCAAAGTTGATTAGTTTTCCAGAAAACTTATTTACATGTTCAAAGCATGTTTGTTTTTTTAAATCAGTATTTTTAATGCAGATTTACAGCGCAATATAAAGCTGTTCTTCAAAAGTCAATTTTTTTGAGACCAAAGAATTTTTAAGGACTACATTTTAATGTTCTGAAACATGAACATGGAAGAAAAACAGCACCTCAGATGGACATTTTAACAACTGATGAGATTTGAACTAAATTGTGTTAATGTATGTGGAAAGAGTTGATGACAGATGGAAGTTGATTTAAAAATACAAATCTAGGCAGAGGGGAAGTCCCGCCCCCATTTTAGCTTCTGCTCCACTAGCTTCGACCATACAAATAAAAAGAAATAATGGTTTAGAAATGTAAATTATAGTCATTATATCCAAGACAAAACAAGTATTATTTTCTCAGCATATGTAAAATATACCCCCGGTAGTCTTCTAAGGAGGTGTAGCGTTGGATCCTAACACTGTTTTATCTTTGCTAAAATGAAGAAACGTGAACATTTTACTGCTTGATTTCCTCAGAATATTGATAGAAAAACCTGAGGATCCGGTAGATTAAAGACAACTCCCCGATAGAAAAAGCAAACGCTAATGGCACAGATGCTAACCCCCAAAAATGGGCGGGGCTTCAGCTCTCGATTCAATCCCTAGAAGACTTCTCACCAGTGCGAGTGCCCAACATACTGTAACACCTTTAAGGGCCCCGAATAAAAGTGACGAAACGTTATCCACTCGTTCATTGCACTTCTTTAAAGACAATGTCAGCATCTGGTCTTGTGTGAAAACAGGGTTCTTGTTTTTCCTTATGGGATCCATGTTCAGCTACTTGTATTCTGTTTTTGTCGTTGTCATACAGTACATTTATATTAGCCGATTCTGCATTTTTTTTTAATATGCTAAAAAATCCATATTGATCTTATTATTATCATATATTGTTATTACTATATGGGGAAGTTAACCCGATAAGAAGTTTGTTTTTCTGCACTGAAACCTTATTATTAAAGCATACTGATCTTACCCTCCCTCAACAGCTTCATGCGTGGTTTATTGGTGTTCATTTTATTTTACTTTGAGTTTTATGTTCATGCATTGGTTCTGATGGAAAGATTATAACCAGTTGTGATGGAGAAAACAATTCGTTCATAATCAAAGAATTAAAGTTAAAGGATTGTATTTCACTGATGTAAAACTCAATTACTAGTAAAATATGCTCAAGTAGCAAGTAGAGTAATGCTCAAGTTTGAGTTTTTAGATCATTGATACTGATCTGTAAATAACTACAGAAATATGATGCCGTTTTAAATTTTTTGATGTGTTCTTATTTTATATTTATGGACAGTAATTTTTGTATTTGCATCGTCAGTTTACGTCCACTAAAAGTGTTGTTTTTGCCGCTGACAGACTCAGATTATTATTCTAAGTGTCTGACAACATTATGGGAAGGATCCCTACAGAGATAGACCTTTTTTAAAATAGAGTAAGGTCCTTTTTGTTTAACCAGAAACAGTCCCAAAGTCACCATCGCCAAACCTACCAGACTCCTCTTTTCACGTGTAAATGAGTGAATTAAGGGTTTATTTCAACCAGAGTGGTGATTGGTGAACAGTGGAAAGACGAATCAAGACGGCTTTTGATAGTTTGTGTTTTGTTTCTGTTGAGTTTGAATGAAGTGTGTTTTACGATGATAACGTGACTGTTTATGTAAATGGAGTCTGGTGGGTGCGGAGCTGTTTTTATGTTGAACAAAAAGGATCTTACTCTCTGAAAGAAAGGTCTATCTCTGTAGGGATCATTTCCATAATGTTCTCAGACACTTAATAGACAATAGACAATAATAATCTGAGCATGTCATTTGGACGCAAATTGAAGGTGCGCAATTGCCCAGCTTGTTTCGCTGCTGCCGACTGCAAGGGTCTTGTTTAGTACTGGATTAATTAAAAAAAAGTTGTTCCTGTCACTCACACAAAAACATGGAAAGATAGGGTCTAATACTAAGTGGCAAATAACAGAGGTACCTGTATCACCCACTCACTGCATTTAAGTGCTGCTGTTGGGTAAAAACCTTACATCTACAGTTGTCCCATTTTAAATCAGTTGAAGTTCAGTTGAGTAAATTCTCTAAAAACGCATTTGTCATCAAAGCGGGTTCTCATGGTTCCTGAGAAGAGAATATTTTGGAAATTCGATGTGGCAACAGCTTTATCCAATGCATATGCCCTAAAAGTAGGCCTGCATGTACATGCACCATAAAATTGCACTTTTGAGTAAGTGCACTTTCCAATTCTGGCAGTAGGCCAGCAGTGTCATATTTTCTTGAGCTTGTGCACTTTTCATCCATTTATCCACTTTAACATATCCCTCTGACAGATGATGGTGCTTTCCAGATGAGTCAAGTTTGCACAAGCAAGTCTGTTCATTTGAAATGTGCTGTACAAATAAAGCTGCCTTGCCTTGCCTTGCCTGTGTGTGTGTACCTGTGTGCATTTTAGAGTTTGAGTTGTTTTCAAACATGCTAATTGAAGAACAGTGTCATTATTAGATCATCTGAGGGATAATAATTATATAGACGACTCTGCTATATGTCGCTCATGGCATGAAAAAGGGTGATTTATCGAGCAAATCGTAGCCCAGCTGTTGACTTCTCACCCATTAGTAATTATTAAAAACTAATTTGTGATTACATTTAAAAAATTCAATAATGTATTAATTTCTTGAACACTGAATTTAGAGTGCGAAATTAAATAAAAAAATCCAAAGATCATTTTATTCATTTTCAACAATTTGCATTGTCTCTTTCAATACTGACTCAATAAATATCTAAGCACTTTAAAAGTCTGAAGAATATTTTAATTATGATCATTTGAATAAAAAAGACTAGGGGAGACTGAGGCTGATGTTTGAAGTTTATATCAGTGGCCTTTCAACATGGTGCCTGCAACAAGTCAACTGTGATCAGAGCTCTTGAGGTGCTGATATTGTTTTAATTCATAATCATTTAAATGAATGTATGTATATTATGTAGAGCTTTTAAACTTCTTGTCATTTGACCCTTAAAATGGATCTGTTGTAAATCTTTGTAATCTTCTGTAACACTGTGAGGATCCATGTGACCAAAAGAAAAGCCAAATGTTTGCCAGTGATGAAAAAGCTTTTTGATGAAGGTCCGGTCTGTTTCCCTGTTCAATGGAAAACATGTTTCAAAGCTTTAACTCCACCTTCTTATTGTGCTTTATGTTTTTGTTTTGGATTGTGACGCACATCCCGTATTTTACTTGGATAGACATACAGACATAGCCTGGGAAAACCCTGACGAACTTCTGGCAAATTTGAGATTTGCTCTGCAAGTCAGTCTGGCCAAGAGCCCATTCAAGCCCATTTCCAATTTTTCCAAATCGAGGCACCAATCACAACCGTTGAGGCGGGCTTTACACCATGACGATAGCTCAGCAACCGCAAGCAGCTTTTTGTTTACATTCAACATGACGGCCACCGAAGCGCAGCAACCTGTTGATGCCACTGTAGCTGCTACGCCACCCGGATCGTTGGTCTGATTGGTTGAAGGACTATCCAATTGTGCCCAGAGGCATTTGAGCGGCGTCCGTTGGTGACGCCCCTTTGGAAATGGGCTGTGAATGAATCTACCCCAGACCCACTCTCAGTTATAACTGAGAAGGGTCTGGTGTCAACCAGGCTAAGACGGACAGGCCCTAATTAGCCAAATAAGACAAATCTGGCATAGAGAGAAAAACTTACGTCTGCTCACCCAGGTACTGGTAATTCTGGGCGTTTTCAGGACACATCTTGATTTGAGGATATCCTACAGAAGCAAGCACAAAAGCAAGAGAGTGAAGAGACAATAGGTACTGCCGACTTTCAGGTAGGCGTAGACAATCATCACAGTAATGGGAGCCCTCGACAAAAATACTGACAAAAGCAGACTGATCAAACTTTTGTTAACAGTTGCACTTGAAAACACTGCAAAGAGCTGACTGCAGATAATGCTCAGCGTACCAATAATGTCTGAGGAAAGGTTACAACTATAAACTTTGGCTTAGTTTTGCACTGCAAAGATGCAGTCTGCCTGCAGTGTGTACGAAAAAGAAAAGAAAAGGCAGAAGCAAGAAACCAGTAGAAACTGCAATATGTCGCTAAATTTACTGATTCACTGAACAGCCAATCAGAGAGCTCTCCGGGACGGATTGGTGAGATTGCTGTGGACAAAGTACACATGGCAATACACTGGTAAGAGCCAATGGCGTTTAACCATGTGTCCAGCTAATGTAAATAGCTCATGTTACTGTATTGTGTGAACAGTTCATTTAATATTGTATGTGGCGTTTTCTTTTGCGGGGTGCAAATGTTCCACCAAAACAAGTTCCTTCCTGAGACTATTTTGCAGAGCTGCCGTCATTGCATCCGGAAATTAGCGCCGCCCAAAATGTTTGTGATTGGTTTAACCCTCATGTTGTCCTGGGGTCAAATTTGACCCGTTTCCAAGTTATTTTTTTATATCAGAAATATGGGAGGTTGGAAAATAAGCGTTGAAAATGTTAAACAAGGCGACAAAACGTTGGGGGAAAAAAACATAAAAAATATTGGAAAATGTGACAAAAACTACGAAAAAAACTTCAAAAACTTCAAAAACACAGGAAGTAAGCGTAAAAAACTTTGGAAAAAGCGGCTAAAACGTCAAAAAGGTGACAAAACTTCAACAAAAGGGACAAAGACATTGGGGGAAAAAAACGATAAATATGTTGAAAATAAACAAAAAAAGGTAATACTTTTTTTTTCTTTTTTGAAAACACTGAGATAGGGACAACAAAAGTGTTTTTTCCATGGTCGAGGGAAAGACAACACAAGGGTTAAGAAATGCAAACAACCCAGCGTGTTTCTTTTAATCCCTGATACCCAGAATGTATCTATGGTGTAGCCAGACCTTATACTCCACAGCGCTGTGGAGTAAGGTCTACTAAGTTTCCAACATCATTGAGTGATGTCAGTTGACTTACAGCAACACAAAACTGCAAAATGATTTTGTAAGCATTTATGTTCATGTCCACATAAATTAAGTTGAGTTTTAAACAGTCCACAAACCTTGAAGATGTAAGATGACTTTCCCTGTCCCTACGTCCTTCCCCCTACTTTCGGCGCCCTTGCTCGGACCACACCCAACTTCGAACTCGGCCTTCATTTAGAGGTCAACTACACACCTGTAAAGTTTTGTGACAGCATCTTGGACGGTTGTGACGCTATCACTGTGCCGACATCTGGCCACAGACAGACAAAAATATAAACATCTGGCAAAGTGCTCAGAACCAACTCTGTGGTAGTTCTCACTACAGTAAGTGTCTCCATGACCACATTTTACTTTTTTTTTTTAAAGAGCTTTATTACGTTTTTACAAATTACAATTTATACATTTAAACATACAGTAGACTACATGACATAAATATAAACCATACAAGAATTACAAAAATATAACTAATAAAACAAAATGTGCAAACCAAGCTTAAGTGTAAAGTGCATAGAGCCTCTCATAAAGTGCATAGAGATATTTATAAAGTGCATGGAGTCTTTTTTTTTTATAAAGTGCATATAGAGTCTTTTTATAAAGTGCTGTTCACAGGTTCAAAATGTCCCAAGGAAGGAGCTGTTTTCTATGCATAGTTTTTCTTCGCCTGATCTCAGCGAGCACTTGTTTACACACATCTTCACTGTTTATGACAGTCTGTTGTATAATCATACAGCATCTTGTTTTCCACAACTTCATGCATACAATACATATGATTATTTTTAACAGTTCCTTGTGTTTCTCTGATAGAGGTTCGTCAACAGTACAGTACATCACAGACTTATATGAAAGATGAATATTTACACCATACACTCCTAATTTATCCCAGACCTCTTTAGCTCTATAGCAGTCCATCAATAGATGCTGCTGTGTCTCATCTTCTTGGCAATTAATCATGGGACATGTTTTTGTTTTTACATAACAACTCCAAGAAACAACAGCTCTAACAGCGAGTCTATTTACAGACATCTCATGTCTCGAATGCTCTCAGAGAGGTTCTTATTTTTTAAAAATTTCAGGAACTGAGTTCCTTCGTTGTGCGTTAAATATTTATAATTTATATACCCACCATATTTATAATCATTCATTTTTTTTAAAATCATTTTACTCGGGAGGCCATTCCAATTCAATTTTAAGATTTTCATATTCATAAATAAAATCACCATAAATGAGGTTGTATTCTGGACCTTGTCTGGCTCTCCCTCTCTGTTTTCTCCACTTGGAGCGCTCACCGACCCAGAGAGCGTTCCTCGAGATTGCTGCTGACACGTTTTTAACAAAAGCTATATATAATTTTAAACTCATATCTACTGCCCCTAACCCCCCATATTCTTTACTTTTATACATGATTTCTCTTTTTGTTACTTCCCTGGTTGTACCCCAACACACTGTTTATTTAATTTCATTATCATTTTGTGAGATGGAGGAAAGATGTTTGCTAAAAACAGGAGTTTGGATAAGATGAAAGTTTTAACAATATTCACTCTTGATTTATAATTGGTGTTTTTATTTTCCCATTTTTTAACTTCTTCTTTAACTTCACATAGTTTATTTTCCCAGTTTTTTTCACTACAGTTTTGATTACAAATGGTCAAACCTAAGATTTTAATTTCATCCTTTACTTTAATGTTGATATCACGTTTCTTACTTTCAACTCCGATCCAAACTCCCTCTGTCTTATCATGATTTAATTTAGCTCCTGAAGCCAGTTCATATAGGTTCAGGTGATTAGTTAAAACATCCATCTCCATCTGGTTTTTAATAACGACTGTGACATCATCTGCATATGCCATGGCAGTGATTTTGGGAGCAAGACCAACGCTTGTGCCAGTTATAAGACTATCTGAATTAATAGTTTTAATAAGGGGGCTGATGGCCAGGACGTACAGAGCAGCGCTCAGAGGACAGCCCTGCTTCACTCCTCTCTCTACATTAAAAGGTTCTGTTAAAACACCATTTACATTAATACACACACTAGATTTAACATACAGACATCTGATCAAATGGACAAAACTTTCTGGGAAGCCATAAGACTTCATCACAGCCCATAAATAGTCTCTAGAAATATAATCAAAGGCTTTTTTTTGGTCCAGCCCGATTATATAAAAGTCTTTTTTATCAGGTTTATTTATCATTTCTCTCAATGTGCAGAGATTGTCCCACATTAAACGGCCTTTAATGGCACACGTTTGTTCTTTTTCTATAATTTCATCTAATATATCATTTAATCTATTCATAATTACTTTGGCTAATATTTTATAATCTGTATTCATTATGGTCAGATGTCTGTAGTTATCAATGTCGTTTTCATCGCCCTTCTTATACAATAAACACATTACACCCTGATAAAAGGATTCCCCCATACAGCCACTGTTCAGACCTTCATTATACATCTCTGTGAGGACGTTTGTTACATCATCGATATTTAATTGATAAAACTCTGTAGACAGGCCATCAGGGCCGGGGCTTTTACCAACGTTTAGTTGTTTGATGGCTTGTGTCACTTCATCCTTTCTTATGTTTCCCACAAGCTCTGAAAAGCTCAGTGAGCTGTATGAGGGAAGTTTATCTAATAAAATGTTTACACAGCCACTATCTATTTCTATGTGTTTATATGCTTCTGTACATAATTCTCTGATCACTTGTCTTTTCTGCTTTTCATCAAACACTACATCACCGTCCTGTTTCTTTATAGATTTAATAAATTTACTTTGAATTTGCTGTTGTCCAGCTTTAAGAGTATGTATTAAGTTTCCTCTATTATCTGTATTTGATTGTTTATAAATGTTATACAATATTTCATTATTAAGGTGATCTATTTGTGTTTTTACTTCTGACATGATTTCATCATCTGAATTTGATCTTTTCTTCATCTGTTTTAAGTTAACGTATTATTCCATTAAAGCTTTATATTTTATATTTTTAATCTTATTTATTTCTCTACATTTAAATTTGGAGAAATCTTTTAATCTTCGTTTTAGTAACTCCCACAGCTCAATGTGAGATTTAGTTAGACATTTTAATTGTAAGATTTTATGAATTTCTTGTTTTAATTCTATTAATAAGTCTGAGACCTTCAGGCTCAGAGAGTTTAGCTTCCAGAATCCTCTTGCTTCTGAGGACTCAGATGACAAGATGGTTGTGGCGATTAAATGATCAGAGAAGTCATTTATTACTGTTCCATAATGCTTATTTTTAAAATGATTAGACACATAAATTCGGTCAATACGAGTCTTTGTCTTGTGGTCAAAGCGGGTGAATTGGACCCCGACAGGATAGATTTCGCGGCACACATCTATCAATTTAGCTTCATCACATATTTCTTTTAAAAGCTTACCTTCCCTTAGTAATTTAAAACCATTGGGACTAACTATGTCATTTTTATCCGTGATTGTATTAAAATCACCACACAAAATAAGTTTGTAGCCTACGGTTAAAAGCTCTCTAAGTCTTTTAAATAATTGAGTTTTTTTGACCACATTTTACCATGACGAGATACACACACACACACGCACACATTCACACATGCACACACACACACACACACACATGCAGACACGCACACGCACACATGCACACACACACACACACACACACACACACACACACACACACACAAGCTAAAAACAATGCCATCGTTGCTGTTGTGGTTGGTAAAAAGACAGTTCATCACTTCTGGTAAAACCGGATCCCAATGCAGAGAATGATGGGAAATCTGGGAAAGCGCTGGCAGAGGTTTTCGCAGTCAGTGAACAGTGAACACATTGTGCCAACATATTTTGATTGATCCTGCTATCTGTTTATCATCCAAAATACAGAAATACATCCGAGTTGCTTTTGCCTCTTCCTTCCTCTGCAGGAAGACATGAACCCAAACTGTACTGGCACACAGAAGCGGGCATGTGGGACATTCAGACAGAAACGTAGGAAAAACAGCACTTAGACACACACGTCTTGCATCCCTTTGTTCCAGCTGATTCAGAGCCTTTGTTTTCCTCAGGGGAGTCAGGTAAACATGGTGGAGGTAAAATGGGAGGAACCGGCGTCTCAGGCCGAACGGCTTCCTCTCGTTTCAGACAGGGAGAGTCTTTATCCAGTGTCTGCTGCAGAACAATTCATGCTGCACCAAAATATCCCACAGCCGTCCAGCCTCTGTGGGAACACCCGCTGCTAGTGCCTAATATTTATTAATATAGATGTATTAATCTCCATTACACACACACACACACACACACACACACACACACACACACACACACATCTAGTGTGCAGACTTCTAATTATGAGGCAACATCAAACTCTGCGTACTGTACTCCTGATTTAATTAAATGTGCTACAAAAGACTGAACTCAGTGACTCAGTTCTTTCTGTAAAATATGCATCAACAGTTGGGTCTAATTTGATCATCATCTAATCATTTATCACAATAATTAGTAGTATGGGCATTATCAGTCTATGATCCACGAACCTCAGCCTGGCTGCATGCAGGAACATTGTGTGAAACTATCTCAAAGAGACGTTCTCTGATAAAATAAATTGATTAGCAGAAAGTGTTGATAAGTTTCAGAGTTGTCATACAACATATTTGTTCTACTATTGTGATCAATTCTGTCTCTCCTATTAGGCACCATCCTTTCTTTCTGTGTCTGGTTTTAAAGCTTTAAAGCTTTTATCAAAGACACATTCTCTAATAAACTCCACATAATCTATAATAATATAATAATAGTCTAGACAACCTGATCTCACAGAATTCCGGGAAATGAACACGGCCCCTTAACTCAAAATCTGTGGCAGTTTCACGGAATTGCAAAAAATTCCATGATGGGCCCATGGAAGAATTCCATGAAATGAACACGGCCCTTTCAGTTAAGGAAAAGGTCATGGGTGGGCTTACGTTTCCATGACACGCGAGACAACAACAGGACAGTTGGGTTTAGTAAAACAATAAACGGTTGGGTTTAGGAAAACAATGAACGGTTGGGTTTAGGAAAACAATAACAGGGACGGTTGGGTTTAGTAAAAGAAGAAAGCGACGGGTGGGTTTAGGAAAGGTGATACGTGGGACACGATCCCCAGTCTCCTGGGTGAAAGTCCTGTGTTGTTTGACCCATCCACCACCCCAACCAACCTCCCTATGCGGATTTTCGGCCTTTCATACTACTCGCTACCGTAGTCGTTCTTAATGCTATGTCATCTTCTCATTGACTTTACATTCGCATTGTTTTCCGTGGTGGCTACACGGAATTTTCACACATTCCGTGCCACCACCGCGTAATGCAGTTATGATGTGTTAACAGTTCGTGATCATTTCACGGAATTCTGTGAGACCAGGCTGAGTCTAGATCAGTGCACTGTTACCTCTATTTGTTGAGGCAACTATTCACATCACCAACAGTATGCACACACTAGGTCTGTGCAATGAATCAAATTTTGATCGTGATTTTGATTTCAGCTCCTAACGATCACAACAACAATGTAATCGAGGAAGACAATTTTGCACATTAAGTTTTGCAAGTAAAATCTTATTTTGTCTTGTGTTCTGCACTTACTCCCCACCGAAGGCTAAACTCACTCAGCCAACATTTTAGTATGTTTTTTATATTTATTTATTTTAAGGGGAATTCATAGAGTTAAACAGGAAAAGTATTAAGGGAAATTTCACAGCTCAAGGTGTTTCACTGTTTGTTTTTTTTTAAGTTTAGTGGATGCAACATCTTTCCAAACGTCAATGAGTAATTGGAAAATAATCGTGATTTCAGTATTGACCAAAATAATTGGGATTATGTTTTTTTTTCCATAATGGAGCAGCCCCAGCACACACCCCTACTTATTAGTGGGTTCAGCCCTCACAGTTTTCCAAACCTGTGCATGAAATCAAGCTATGCATCTACTCTGTCACAGCAGAAGGGTTTGTCACAACAACAATATAGACCTCTCAACTTCGGTTTTATTTCAGTCATGTATTTACTGTTCCTGCTTTTTATCATTTATATCTCTATGATTATGAGAAATAACAAAATGACCAGAGACCCTTTCAGTTGTTGTTTATATGATACAACTTTTTATTTAATAAAATCCATAACTTTCAATACTTTCCAGGACAATGATGAGCTTCTTTGATCTTGATATAAGGCCACAAAACACCTGCTGTGTTATTACTGAGAAATACTGAACAGCCAGCTGAGAGACAGTAACAGAAACAGAAAAAAACCACATCTTTGCTGTGTCACGCTGTGAGCTGACCCAGTCATTTCTCATTCAAACCACTGCCTTTCCGTCTGTCTGTCTGTCCTTTGGGACCTCAGCAGGTCTCAGGACAATTGTCAAATACACTGATTCAAGGACAGCTTGTTTGTGTTCTGGTCCAGTCCCAGGACACTGAGCTGCTCCGACTGGGTCTGACCCCTGATGCAGCTTAAATGTAATCAACTGTAAACAAACACCCAGTTTCCCATGTTAGAATCTGAGACTACTTATGTTTGGATTTTAGCATATGAGAGTACACATGCCTTAATAGTCTTAATATTCAGTATACTGTGTTTTTTATCTGATTGACATTAAAGTCAATGGGTCATGGTGGCAATCAAAATGGTCTTGTCTTGAAATATTTCTCTGAAACAAGCTCAAAAGTGGACGAGAATACTTTTCGAGCATCCATCCAACGCAGAGAAGATATTCACCAATCCCCAGAGGTGGAACCCTAATGATTTATCCAAAATTTCCACTGGCACAGAAAAAAATGTCAAAATGTAATGGATATATTGACATTTGCTGAGCACATTTGCTCCCCGGAGGACAAAACCGTTTTATTTTGGAAACTATATACTTTTTCAATTGATCAATAAAAAGGGAAAGGCTGGTTCCTGCTAAGTCCCCAGTAAAATTCCTTTATTTACTTTGGATATCTAAATTACGTACATAACTTGAGTTATTTTGCTGATTTAAATCCAGCTCTGTGTCATGGCAGTGTGGGTAATGTGTTTATTTGAACAGTGTTTGGCTTCCCTCCGTAGCATTAGTGCAAGTACCTCCTAGCGTATGGCGCAAAATAAACCGTCATGTTTTGCATCATTTGGCGAAACTTTTTGCACTATCCCTTGCTGCTACAACATTGTGAATTTCCCCGTTGTGTGATTAATAAAAGATTTTGAATCTTGAATCTCAGCGAACCTCCGCTGGGAGCTCCGTGCGCTGGCGCCACAGAAGGAAACTAAACATTGTTAATCTACTGCCCACACAAAGATGACACAGAGCTGGTTTAAAATCAACAAAGTATCCTTAAAGTAACCAAACCCGGATCTTTTCCTAAACATAACCATGTAGTTTTGTTTGAATTCACAACCTTTATTGTGTTAGGAATGAGAACGGGCCTTTAAATTAGCAATTGTTGCTATAACCTGGCCCAAGACATATTCTCTTGTTTAACAAGTTTAATGTTTATTTGTGCATTGTCCCTGTTTCAAATAAATCAATTTCCATTCCATTTCCATTTCCAAATGACACGTGAAAAGCTTAAAATGCGTAGGAAAGACAAACAAAATGTTCTTAAAAGTGGCGTGCTATTTATATGGCTTCCTATGAGATCACGCTGGTGACCCTGATTAGTTTGGTTGTTTCTCCATCTGGGGAAACGAACATTCACAAGAACAACGGCAGACCTTTGTCAATCAGTCAACAAAATTTGAGATGTGGGCGACACTGGAACCAGAATACTTCTGTGATACAGTAACACAATGGATATCTTAAGTATTGACAAACTGAATCTTTTTTTGGTCTTTGTTTTTCTGTGGGAATTTATTCAGATATACAATTATTGGCCAAATCAAGCCTCTCCAGCCCACAATTGTGTTCTCGGCAATTGTTCTGACCTGGGAAGCACGAAGACAAAGAGCTTATGCAATGATTACTCAATCCTCCTCACGGTTTGACCCCTTTAGATCCCAGTTTGGCTTGATCAGGCAAAAATAAGCCTTCTGATGGGACGAGGTGGAGAGAAGCTCACTGATTATTCACTATTAATACATAGAAAAACACGACATTTAGAGAGGATAGGACATCCTTCACATACATCAAATACACAGATTCTTACATTCCAATAATGCAATTACTGGTCAGAATATACAGTGTTTTTGTTTTCTGTTCCTCCGTTATTAAAGTGCTGAATAAATGTGGGACAGGACTGATATCAGCTGTGATTTACAGATGACGATACATACAATACATGCTCATATTCATTTATACTCTTTATAGTACTGCAGTCTGTAAAAGTTATACGTTGTGTTTGTGCACCACACATGGATGATTGTTAGATTCCTAAAATAGTCTAGTTAAGATTAGTTAACTAGACAGTTTAAATAGAATTTTTGCTAACTTTAGAATCTGTTTGTCATGCTTTGGAAAATGTCACCAAATTTATTAAAGTAGACAAAGGTAATACTTTCCACTTTTGTTTTTTCCCCATATTTCAGCATTTAATCTTTTTATCTGAGAATGTTTAAATTTGCCTCTTGCTCTCTTGCCCTCTTGATATTTTAACCATTTAGTTGTAAAGCCCTTTTCACTGGGCAATATGAATACAAAAAAAACTGTTTTTAGCTGATAAAAGTCTTGCATCATAATTTCATAGCATGTTTCTGAGACATAAATATGTTTCTTTGTACACAAAAAGCTGTAATGACAGATTTGGCCACTTGGGGGCAGCACAATATTTCTTTCATGTCCTACACAGGAAGTACAAATTCATTCATCTTCTTGATACAGTGCATTAAGCTCATGCTAGAGGAAGATCCATAACTGACCTCGTCCTGAAGCTGATAATCATTTTCATCATTGATTAATCTGTTGAGTATTGAATCATTTATAGATCATTTATTCTAAAAAAGTGTAACAAGAGCCCATAAATGACTTAAACGATTAATCCATTATCAAAATAGTTGCCAATTAAGTCTCTCTTTTACTGTTTCAGCACGAGACCAATCACAATGTTACTGCAAATGAGTGAAGTCCTTGCGGCAGTTAATTGAGTGTGCACTCTACGTTTTCTGATCTCTGAGGGACCTTCGCACCTTGTGTCTGTCTGCCTTTTCTAACCTCTCAGTGACCTCGAGAGCACTTCCTTTGTGGAGGGGACGCGCACAGACAGATGGCAGAGACACTGTTTCATCCTTCAACGTGTGTGTGTGTGTGTGTGTGTGTGTGTGTGTGTGTGTGTGTGTGTGTGTGTGTGTTTAAGTGAAAGCCGCAGACAGTGCGGGCTGTATAGCTTCCGGAGGGTAAACATCAGCTTTCTCATGAGAATGTTTCCCTCTTGTGTGCTCAGACCTCTTCTCTCTCTCTTGTTTGTGTGTTTTGGTAATATGTAGGCATAGTGTGAGTTATGCGAAAGAGAGATGGTTATCTAAAAGTCACTGACATGTATTTTCTATCCAAGTTACTGAGCTATTAACAGACTAGTAGCATTCAAAGGACTGGGGACAGGACTAGGGTGTTTCCGCTATTCATAAATCCATCTATAAGTCACACAAGCGTAATTGGGGTGCACCATTCAAACTTCAGGAATATCTTAGCTACAAAATAACTTAGTATTAAAAGCAATACATGCGGGCACCTATATATAGAGGTTTACTCCTCGACGCAGCAGCCACGGGTTCGTCTCCGACCTGCGGCCCTTTGCTGCATGTCATTCCCCCTCTCTCTCCCCTTTCAAATCTAAGCTGTCCTATACAAATAAAGGCCTAAAATGCCCCAAAAAATAAAAAAAAATAAAAATCAAAAAAGTAATACATGTGTAAATCAACTGGTAGGACAACTGTCTGCGGATTACAGCGTTCATCGGTCAGTTTAGCTTCAGCACTCACAAAAACTATTTAAAATTGTATGTATAGTGTCAAATCATAACAGAAGTTATCTCAGGGCACTTTTCAGATAGAGAGACCCAACAATTCCCCACAAGAGCAAGCATTTAGTGTGACAGCAGCAATGAAAAACCTCCTTTTAACAGGCAGAAAACTTACTAATTGAAATAAATACTCCCAACTCTGTGTAATGGATTGTGTAAGTGATCTTGTAGTCTTACTCTAAATCAGGCTGCGGATTGGGCCGTTTTGGTTGGGGCTCCTCCATGCCGACTGTTCCATGATGATAATGTCAGATGAGCAGAAAGTGTTTCAGAGTTGTCATACAACATATTTGTTCTACTTTTGTGATCAATTATGTCTCTCTTATGAGGCTTAATTCTTTCTTTCTGTGTCTGGTTTTAAAGCTTTATGAATAAACTTGAATTTCGGGACTTATGATGATGAAGGTTTCCACAATTCGTCTTCAGAGCGGCTGAAATCAGAAGAAGCTAAACAGTTGAGTGTGTCTTGATTGAGGTTTGGGTAATGTTTAGTTCAGGGTTCAGCATCTATCAGTTAAGGTTTAGATTAATGGAATGAATGTAAGTCAATGTTATCTAAAAGTTATAAAAATCTTTTGTATTTCATGTTTTATTTCTATACTTTACACTCTTTTTTCTCACCTGTTCATCTTAAAGCTTTAGTGTGTAACTTTTTTATATTAATTAATTCATTTTACATTCAAGCCATTGCCAAATGAGTTGCTACAAATATAATTAAGACTATCAGCTCCACCCAACGCTCTCTGTATTTCTCAGTATGACTGTGTTCAGAAGATTGTGGCGTCCGGTGACTTTCCCGCTCAGAAACTCAAGTGAAGATAATGACCTCTTCTGAAGAGTCCATCATGTCTTTTTAATCCTCAGTGTCCTCCTTGGCTACTAGCAACTGTGTGGAGGAGGAGTGGGGGTGGTGCGCGATCACGGAAGGCTTGTATCGACAGATGGCGAGACAGAAACTACTCACCATAGCTTCAACTTATAAACACATTTTCATCACAGGACAAAGAAAGTTGAGATTATGAAATAATAATGAGAAACTTTTCTTTCAGTGGGGAAAAAAAGCATTCCAGATGTCCCTTTGTTAAACAGCTCCTGTCTTTGAATGCTGTCATTTTACCACCTGCAACATGATAAAGTTCATTTCCCTTTTGAAGGTGAAGCTACATGGCCATCTACAGGACAGAAACATGTACTGCAGCAGTGCTCACTAGATGAACTGGACTTCCTTCACTGACTTTTAGCATGTTGTCTGTGATGGATCAGCCCTCTGATGATAACAACACAATACTCATTTACTTACAGACACAAATTCTTTAAATATTTATATAGCACTTTTTCACAGACAAAAAAAATATAAACAGTGAAACTTAAACCACAATAAATGTTTTATTCCTATCTTAACTAAACAAAGTCATAGTATAGTTGGTTGAAAAAAGTAATAGTATAGTATGTCGAAAAAAGGCATAGTATAGTATGTCGATAAAAGTGATAAAGTCATATGAATAAGAATAGTATGACAAAAACAGTCACAAAAGTCATAGTATAGTATGACGAAAAGAGTCATACAAAAGTTATATTATAGTATGTCAAAAAAGTAATTAAATGGTCTATTGTATTGTATGTTAAATTTTGTTTTTTTTAAGTCAGTATAGTATGTCGAAAAAAGTCATAGCTTAGTATGACGAAAAGAGTCATAAAAAAGTCATAGTATAGTATGTTGGAAAAAGTAATAAAAAGTCAGAATTATAATCACATCAGAATCAGAAAAGGTTTTATTGACACAATAAGTACACTTATGTGGAATTTGCCTTGGTGAAAGTGCATACATACATAAACAAACAAACATATTAAACATTAACATAAAATAATAATTACGGAAAAAACAAATATATACATACAAAATAATTGGTGCATAAGAAAAAAAGGCTGGGTTGAGTACAAATTTTGCAAAGAATATAAAGTATATGCCATTAAATGTAAAGTCCAGGATGAAGGTCATTGCAGGTTATTGCGGGTGTAGTAACAGGGATGGGGGGGGGGTTAAGAATCAATGTCAGTGGGGGTCCGAAGCCTTGTTGGAGATGTGCTAACCACTGTACCACCCAGGCACAGCATAGTAAGTAGAAAAGAGTGATGAAAAGTCATGTTATAGTATGTCGTAAAAAGTGATAAAAAAGTCATAATATAGTAAGACGAAAAGAGTCATGAAAAAGTCATAGTATAGTATGTTGAAAAAAGTGATACAAAAAGTCATAGTATAGTATGTTGAAAAAAGTCATAAAAAAAGTCATAAAAAAGTCATAGTATAGTTTGTTGAAAAAAGTCAGTATAGTACGTCAAAAAAGTGATAAAAAGTCTTAATATAGTACGTAAAAAAAAAGTGATAAAAAAGTCAGAATCAGAAAAGGTTTTATTGCCACAATAAGTACACTTAAATGGAATAAGCCTTGGTAAAAGATGCATAAATGAACAAACAAACAAACATATTATAATTTATATTTATATTAAACATTAATGTAAAATAATATATAGAGAAACAAATATATACTGTACATACAAAGTAACTGTTGAATAAGAAAAAAGGCTGACTTGGTTGAGTGCAAATTTTGTAAAGAATATAAAGTATATGCAACTGGCCAGGATGAAGGTCATTGCAGGTTAGTGCAGGTGTAGTGACTAGGGATCCCCCATCCCTAGTGGGGTGTTAAGAGTCAGTGTCAGAGTCGGGGGTCCACAGCCTTGTTGATGAGGCTTACTGCTGAGGGAAAAAAACTGTTTTTATGGCGTGAGGTTTTGATCCTGATGGACCGCAGCCTCCTACCAGAGGGGAGTGGTTCAAACAGTTAGTGTCCGGGGTGAGAGGGATCGGTTACAATTTTTCATGCCCGCCTCAGTGTCCTGGAGGCGTACAGGTACTGGTAAAACAATAGATTGCAGCCAATCACCTTCTCAGCAAAGGGGATGATACGCTGCAGTCTGCTCTTGTCCTTAGCAGAGGCAGCAGTGTACCAGATGGTGATGGAGCAGGTGAGGACGGACTCAACGTTTCCCCAAGCTTCTGTGCTGCTTCCTGGCAGGAAGTCTTCAGGTGGAGTCAGGCACATGCAGCTGGGTCAGCTTGTCCTGTAGCAGAGCAGGGAGGATGGTCATAGTATAGCATGTCGAAAAAAGTCCTAGTATAGTATGTCGAAAAAGGCATAATATACAGTAGTATGTCCAAAAAAAAGGGATAAAAAAGAAAAAACGATTAAAAAGTCATAGTATAGTATGTCGAAAAAGGGATCAAAAAGAGTCATAGTATAGTCTGTTGAAAAAAGGGATAAAAGTCATAGTGTAGTATGACAAAAAAGGTCATAGTATAGTATGTTGAAAAAGTCATAGTATAGTATGTTCAAAAAGTCATAGTATAGTATGTTGAAAAAGAGATAAAAAAAAAGTCATACTACAGTATGTTAAAAAAACTGATAAAAGTCTGGTAGAGTATGTTGAATATGCGACAGGAAGATGTTTGTTAAATAAGTAAATGTGTGGTGTCTTGTAATCCCATGTGGGATGGGCCAAAATGTTTGGCATGACACAGAAATAAAACATTAAAAAAAAATTTAAAAAAAAAACATAGCATAGTAGAAAAGTTATATTATAGTATGTCGAAAAAAAGTCATAGTATAGTATGTTGAAAAAAGAGATAAAAAGACATAGTATAGTATGATGAAAAGAGTCATTTTATAGTACGTTGAAAAAAGTAATAAAAAAGTCACATTATAGTATGTCAAAAAAGTGATAAAAAGTCATAGTATATTATGTTGAAAAAAGGGATAAAAAAAGTCAGAGTGTAGTATGATGAAAAAAAGTCATACTATAGTATGTTAAAAAAGTGATAAAAGTCTGGGAGAGTATGATGAAAAAAGTGATAAAAAAAGTCATAGTTTAGTATGTCGAATAAAGTCATAGTATAGTAAGATGAAAGGAGTCATAGAAAAGTTATATTATAGTATGTTGAAAAAAGTCATAGTATAGTATGTCAACAAAAGTGATAAAAAGTCATAGTATAGTATGTCAACAAAAGTGATAAAAAGTCATAGTATAGTATGTTGAAAAAAGTGATAAGAAGTCGTAGTATAGTATGTCTAAAAAATTAATAAAAAAGCCACATTATAGTATGTTGAAAAAAGGGATAAAAAAACCATAGTATAGTATGTCCAATAAAGTCATAGTATAGTATGACGAAGGGAGTCATAGAAACGTTATAGTATATCGAAAAAAATCATAGTATAGTATGACCAATACAGTGATAAAAAAAAGTCATAGTATAGCATGACGAAAAGAGTCATACAAAAGTCATAGTATAGTTTGTCAAAAACAGTGATTAAAGGGTCATGGTACAGTATATCGAAAAAAGTTATAGTATTCAAAGTTGAAAATGATAAAAACATCATAGTACGTTGAAAAAAGTGGTGAAATAGTCATACTATAGTATGTTTAAAAAAGTGATAAAAAAGTCTGGCAGAGTATTTTGAAAAAAGTAATAAAATTGTCATAGTTTAGTATGACGAAAAGAGTCATAAATAAGTAATATTATAGTATGTTGAAAAAAGTGATAGGAAGTCATAGAATAGTATGTCTATTGAGAAACACTGGCCTAATGGATAAGGTACCAACTTCTGGAGAAGGGGATAATGGGTTGAAGTCCAACCTAGCTGTTTATGGTTTATACATGAGGTGCTGACCACAGTGTGCAGTTTAAAGTGCGGCCTCTGGAAAGCATGACGGTGCTGAGGCTTTTTTTCAATTCATATCAGGAAGTGGAAAAAGCAAATTATACAATCGTTGAGCTGAACTGGATTTGAACACTAACACAGAGAATAACAAGAAATGGAGTTCAGATGAGACAACATCAGCTCATCATCCATTATCCAGCCAACATTATCTGTTTTCATGTTGCCATTTGTAACCTTATTATCCTCACATACCTAACCTTACATTGTTTTGTCAACTGCTGTTTCCAAATGCCAAAGTTAAACTGTCAATATCTACATTTGAATTAAAACTTTAAATCATGCAATTAAAACACCTTTGAATATTTTCTTGGCACATTAGCATTTGTTTATCAATCTGCCATATTTTTTGTTGAGATAAGTCACAGTTGAAAAGCACAATTTCTCACACCCAAAAGCCTTCAGTCAGTTAAATCTTTACTGTATTTTAACAACACATTAGTGTCATATTCTGTTTCATGTTTTCCTTGTTTTAATGGTCAAAACTCCGGCAACATGTGTGGTATTAGGTTGAGATTGAAGGAAGGCGATTAGTTCACCCAACATCCTCGTTGCTGCTCAGGTTCTTCGACATCTCCATCAAAGAGCAGATCCTTTACCTGCGTAATCTAACCTGGTTTTTACAGTTTTTTGGGGGGGAATTGTATGCACAAACAAAGTCTGATTGATTTGAAATGCTGAAATTGTCATTAGATAGTTGCATGCAGTATGGACGCCATTGTAAAGCTACTCAAGATGGGCTTCTCTCATTGGTCAATCTGTGGTTGATCACATGATGAATAAGTGTGGCCCTGATCTCATCAGAGATGGCTCTCCTTCCTCGTCTGTCCCTCCTCCTCCCCCCCTTGCTCTCTGTCTATTGTTGGCATCCATTGTTCAAAACAGGTAATACCTTTGACCTATGTATAGGCCTATACTAAAGCAGTGATTGGTTAGTGTTCAGTTATGACATATTGTGTTTGCACATGTGAGGAGTGTGTGTGTGCCCTGGTAAATAAGTGTAGCATTTTGATTGGTTGTGTTTAGAAAAGGAAAGCAAGTCACTTCCTGTTAGATTTTTGTGTCTTAGGTAGAGAATTGTGTGTAGTGTTTTAAAAAAAGTGTTTTATGAAATTGAAAACTGAGTGAAAGGCTGAGAAATCGCTTCTGGTTTTGGAGATTTGCTGTGTAGTTTTGCACTTTGAGTGAGAGGTTTCAAAAATCGTGTGACATGAAAAGATTTTGTGTGTAAGCAGTTGCAAAGTCTTACTAAGTCTGTAAATGGTCAATTTCTTAGTTTCCATGACTGAACATTGGTCTTGGCATCTTCTCCAAAAGTCCAACAGTAGTATGAGTCGTCCCAAACTAGCATGGATGGGGTCAGCCCTATGTTCCCACAGCCCTATGTTCCCATAGTCCAATGGTCCCACAGTCCAATGTTCCCTCAGCCCTATGTTCCCACATTTCTAAGAATTTCTTTTTCACTGAAAATTAGGCCCTATGTTCCCACAGCCCTATGTTCCCACATTTATAGGACATTTTTTAAATTAGGTCTTGTGTTCCTACATTTCCCTTCAATTTAAGCCCTATCCTCCCACAATATTGTTCAGGGTTAAAGTTAGGGTTATGGTTAGGGGGATAAAATCTGATACAAATTCATGAAAAAGGAAATGTGGGAATATAGGGCCTAATTTTGGAAAGAAATCTTAGAAATGTGGGAACATAGGGCTGTGGGAACATAGGGCCTAATTTTTAGTGAATGTGAATGTGTTTGGAAATGTTTTGTATATCTTTTTGTATCATGAAGAACATTTAAACCGTGGATTAACAGTCATTGAATCCATACTCACTTTTACTATCTCAGCCTGGTACAACGCCCTCAATCTTTAAACACTAAACAAAACTTTCCCAGATAATAAATCAGTCTGGCAAGATAAATGGCTCTCCTCGAACCCCGCTAACAGAACTCACACTCGGCCAGTACTCAGGAAGAGAGCCATTACAATCCTTAACAAGCCGTAACAAATCCTTCATCCCCTCCGCCTTCACCACACTGAACAGTTACACATGCATATCCCACTCCATTCGGTCTTCTTTTTGCACCGTTTTGCATTTTGCACTGTTTGTATTGTCAATGTTTTTGCCCTGTTTCTATATTTGTCTTATGTCATTTGAGCCTGCTCTGTCAAAGACAAATTTATGTCACTCGTCACACAGACAGAGTTTTCTAAATTTCTTTCTTTCTTAACTGTATGTCCTCTTCAAAGCCTAGTCTCCACGGTCTCAGCCACAGTATCCACAGTGGGTCTCATGTTTTCTCTCCGACTTCTGTTTTGACAGCATGGCAGCGCCTGCAGCACCTCTTTGAGCCCTTTGGTCATGAAAATGTAGATGAAGGGGTCCACCAGAGGGCTGAGGTAGAGCAGCAGGTGAGACACCAGCCCCAGGTACATCACCGTCTCCGTAAAGGACAGAGCCTCCAGGAGGACGCTGAGGATGAAGGGGACGTAGAGGAGGGTGTAATTGGCCCAAATCGCACACAACCCACACACCGCCCTCCTCCTCTCTGTGGTTTTAGGGTTGGATCGGGAGCAGATCAAGGCCCTCCAGGAGTCCACGGCAAAGAAGAGCAGGAAGGGGAAAGGAGCCAGCAAACACACAGCGAACCAGAGATTGTACTGCAGCACGGCGAGGATCAGGATGGCGAACGGAGCAGCCCCTGTCACCAAAGTGACAGCAGGAGACCGCTTGATGTTGCCGCAGCAGCCAAGACACCGTGGGTAGGCCACGGCAACATGGCGCTCCTGAGCTATGAACACCATGAGGGTGACGTTGGTGACGATACCAAAGTAGAAGATGAAGTCGGTGGGGTTGGAGGACAAGACGGGCCCAGTCCCCGTGTCCGGTTTCACACTGGGACGGCCAAAGAAACTGATAACGTCAGAGACCAGGAGGAACATGACATGCATGGGAACTTTGTTCTCACCTGGACAGAGAACAGAAAGGAATATTAATGATTAATTAATTAAATACTGATGTTTCATTTTAGAATCAGCAAGGAATTTGACTTTTTGTTGCTCTCAAAGTTAATGCACAGAAATAGACATACAGCTAAGATCAAGGATAACAACGCTAAACAAAAGTGAACTATAACATTTGACTACTAAAGCAACGACACAATGACATTAGTAAACAGTAGTGCCATGGTGCAGTGAACAAATATGGAATTATTAATGTTACAGGTTGGAGGTATGCAGTATATGACAGTATGTACAGTATATATGCTTATATTTCTATTGATATTGATGATGTACACATGGTAAAACAACTGAGTATTTAATAGGTCTGTCCTCGACTAACACTTATGTGATTTTGTGTCGATTAGTTTATTAGATTATAACTAATCGACAGATCTGTAAAACTGAGTTTCTCAAAAGAGAATCATGCAAAAGGACCACTTTAAAATGTGTGAAATGTGCTCATACGTTTCTTGGAAATAAGTCGTTAATCATGAAAAAAGCTTTGAAATATAACTAATAGACTAAAGAAATCTTAGTTGACCAAGACCAAAATTACCGATTATTCGACTAATAAACTAAGAGGGGACAGCTCTAGTCTTTAAGCTAGAGCTGCCAAGATTGATAGATCAGTTGTCAACTACTGGATTAATCGGCAACTATTTTAATAATCGATTAATTGGTTTGAGTCATTAAGCTTTAGTGCGTAACTTTTTGATATTAATGAACGTCCGTTACATTCAAGCCGTTGCCAAATGAGTTGCTACAAAGCTAATTAAGACTATCAGCTCCACACAACTCTCTCTGTATTTCTCAGTATGACTATGTTCAGAAGATCGTGGCGTCCGTCGACTTTGACACGCAGAAACTCAAGTGAAGATAATGACCTCTTCTGAAGAGTCCATCATGTTTTTTTAATCCTCCGTGTCCTCCTTGGCTACTAACAACTGTGTGGAGGAGTGTGGGGTAGTGCGCAATCATGGAAGGCTTGTATCATGTGACCTCGCTGACAGTTTAGTTGTCATTACTTAGAATTCCTCATGGGGGTGACAGAAACTATGCGCTATAGCTTTAAAAAAATTAAGTCAACATTCTCTGATTGCAGCTTGTTAAATGTGAATATTTTTTACTTTCTCCTCTCCTCTGTGACAGCAAATGGAATATCTTTGAGTTGTGGACAAAACAAGACATTTGAGGACGTCATATTGGGCTTTGGGAAACAATGATCGACATTTTTCACCATTTTCTGACATTTTATAGACCAAAACAACTAATCCATTAATCGAGAAAATAATCAATCAACAATGAAGACAATTGTTAGTTGCTGCCCTAATGAATAGGGCGAAAGGCGAATAGGTGAAATATATAATGTACTGGTAAGTGGATGCTTGGTGTTCCAGGGTTATTGCACAGGGATCTTCCTGGCACTATGGACTGGTGTTAAGTGTTCATCATAGCGACATCCTGCAGGGACAACCTGATCTCACTGAATTCCGTGAAATGAACACGCCCCTTAACTCGAAATCTGTGGCAGTTTCACGGAATCGCTGAAAATTCCGTGATGGGCCTACGGAAAAATTCCGTGAAATGAACACGATCGCCGAAAATTCCGTGATGGGCCCACAGAAGAATTCTGTGAAATGAACACGGCCCCTTAAGTTAAGGAAAAAGTCGTGGGTGGGCTTACATTTCCATGACACGTGGGACAACAACGGGACAGTTGGGTTTAAGAAAACAATAACTGGACGCGGGACAACAACGGGATGGTTGGGTTTAGGAAAAGAAGAACAGGACAGTAGGGTTTAGCAAAAAAAGAAAGCAACGGGTGGGTTTAGGAAACGTGACACGTGGGACACGATCCCCAGTCTCCTGGTTGAAAGTCCTGTGTTGTTTGACCCATCCACCACCCCAACCAATCTCCCTATGCGTATTTTCGGCCTTTCATACTACTCGCTACCGTAGTCGCTCTTAATGCTACGTCATCTTCTCATTGACTTTACATTGGCATCGTTTTCCGTGGTGGCTACATGGAATTTTCACACATTCCGTGCCACCACTGCCTAATGCGATTGTTAACAGTTCGTGATCATTTCACGGAATTCTGTGAGACCAGGCTGAGTCTAGATCAGTGCACTGTTATCTCTATTTGTTGAGGCAACTATTCACATCACCAACAGTATGCACACACTAGCTCTGTGCAATTGTAATAGTCTCTGTAATGCAGTGTTAACAGTTCGTGATCACTTCACAGAATTCTGTGAGACCAGGCTGGCAGGGAAGAAACTGTTCTTGTGTCTGGTAGTTTTGGCGTACTGTGATCTGTGGTGTCTACCAGAGGGGAGAAGTTGGAACAGCTTGTGTCCAGGGTGTGAAGGGTCTACTGTTTCTTGCCCGTTTCCTGACTCCGACTGCAGTGCTCTTATTTAATACTGAACTGGACCAATTTCAAAAACGGTTGTTTCCATCAGTCACTTAGACACAAAAACATAGGGTTGGCAAAAAAAAATAAAAAATTAACAAAGTTAACCTTTGATATGTTGTCTGTATTTTGGAAGTTATTGGACATAGAGCAGTGACACAAACCTTTGGACAGATTCTTGAGGGTGTAAATAGCCAGTCCGATGGCGGGCAGCCCGATGCAGAACGTCAGCCAGTTGATCACATTGGTTATATGGACAGCGGTGGGTGTGGTGGTGTTTCCAATGAAGTTGCCAGTGACGTTGATGAGGACGGGGACAGTGGTTGTCACTGTGTTGCTGTCGGCCATAAGAGGCCACACAGTGGATATTATGGTGTTCAGCTGTTCAGATTAGCATAGATTGTCACGAAGACCATGTCAGTCTAGTTTCAGTCAAAACAAAGACACATATCAGTCCTTTGTAAAAACAAATCAACCCTCAACAGTTGCTTGTGTCTTAATCGTAACATTTTTAACAAATATTTCTGTGCATTTTTGCTTTGAAGGCAGGCAGTCGAGTCCAGATAACTACTCAGTTATCTGTGTAAAGTCAGTCCAGACTGGGCATAAAGCCTCAGATCTTTTAATCTGGCACCTTTGTTTTTATCCAAATTTAGCATAATGTTAACATGATATCCACAAAACTGTTTGCTGATTCACACAAGAAAACAATAATGTTTAATACCATACATGGTCAGATACAAATAAATGAAGTAAAATAAAGGAATAGCCCCGAAATCGCCATCACCAAACCAACCAGACTCCATTTAAATAAACAGTACTTTTAGCGGGTATAGTGCCAGCATATTTTCACATGAAAATGAGTGAATTATGGGTTTATTTCAACCATACCAGAGTGGTGATTGTTGGAACAGCAGAAATATGAACCAAGACGACTTTTGATAGTTTTATTTTGTTTTGTTGACTTTGAATGTGTGTTTTATGATAACATAACATGTGACTGTTTATGTAAATGGGGTCTGGTGGGTTTGGCTATAGCAATTTTGGGGCTGTTTCATGTGGAACAAATGTTAAGATGATATCCAGGAAACTGCTGATTCACACAAGAAAACAGTTATGTTTAATACCATACATGGTCAGTTACAAATAATTTAAAAAAAATAAAGGAATAATCCCAGATTTTGTTGTGAATCTCAAGAGCTAAATTTTGTTGTCAATAGCCAAGAGTTGTAATATTTGTTACACTATGAAAATTGAAGTTTTTGGTTGCAGCATGACTTTAAAGCTGCAGTAACCAGTTTTTAGCCAATAGAGGGCATCATCAAACATGCCTAAACAAGCTGACACATACACAGTCATGACATAATATGACCTTACAATGTTATTATGGTGAACAAGTTAGCATACAGCTACTTATTTATACATGTGACACATGCAGTGTTGTAATGTACTGAAGTACAAATACTTTGTTACTTTGTGTACTTAAGTAGAATTTTCACGTATCTGTACTTTCTTTTTCTGGAATTTCTGGAAAACTTTACTTTTCCTAAATAAAATGTAGACTTTTCCTCTGCTACATTTCCCCTAAGCGTCTTCGGTACTTGTTGCTTGCAAGAAATGTTTTTGTACGTGGGACTGAAAGATTCTTCCTCACAAAAAATTTAAATTCAGTTTCTGTTTTTCTCTTTGTTGATGTCTGACTTTGAATTTGCGGTTTAAGAAGGTATGGAAACGTTGAATGTTATGATTTACAATAAGGAAGAAACAATAAAGTTCCTTCCTCTTATTCTTTAAGCTTAAAATACTATCTATAACATAAACATTCGGCAAACATGTATCTTTATCTATAAGGTCAAATATCAGAGACACACCATACCAGATCATTTCCAACTATTTTTACTTAATAGCGCAAATATTCACTCAATGTCAACGAGACAATCAAGTTTGCTGTACCTTCCTCCTTCTCGTACCACCAGAGGGCAGCACTTTATAAAAATACAGAGGTGTTTTACAATGGAATAAGTACACCTGACATGCAGCTCCTCCTCCCTACCTGTATATAAAAGAAAACTAAAAGAAAATGTGTACTAAGTGGATATCTAACCTCTAGACTAGGTAAACCCAGCCCGATCTGCCGGCGATTTGATTTCTCCCTGCAGCTCAGGCAGGAAACCTGTACGTTTATCTATCCTGCTTCCGTTACAAATCTGCCGGGACCAATCACAAACTGGCTTATCCACCTGGCGCGCTATTGGTTGGTTTAACACGATGACGATAGAGAAGCGAACATGCAGCTTCTTGTTTACATTCATAATGGGGGCCAGCGAAGCGCAGCAGCCCGTTGATGCCGCTGTCGCTGCTGTTTTAAATGATTTCAAAGGCAAGTTTTCTCTGAAAACGGAACAGAAACTCGCCCTGGAACAATTCCTACAAAAGAAGGATGTGTTTGCGTTACTACCGACCGACTTTGGTAAAAGCCTAATTTACTAGCTAGCCCCTCTGGTGGCCAAAAGAATGGAGCTCAGTTCAAACCCCGTTGTTGCGGTCGTGTCACCGTTGGTCGCGCTGATTGGTTGAAGGACTATCCAATTGCATACAGAGTCATGTGAACTATGCATGTTGATCACGCCTCTTGTGCGGTAGAAAATACAGAGCAGACTCCCCAGACTAATGTTCAATTTTAAAAGATTGAGCTTGGTCTGGTGAGAGCCAGACTATCTACCCTCCTGACTGACTATTGAAATGATTTACCAGCTTTTTGAACTCTTCTTCGGTTTTTATTATTCAAATCGCCTGCCTTTTTCTTTAATCATAAGTGTTGTTATTTTGTTCCTTTTATTATCATCATTTTATTTTCACCAAATTGAGTTCAAGCCTGTTATTTTTCTGTAATTATTTCTCTTATTGTAATTTTGCCATATTGAGTTTATTTCATGTCCTTTGTTTTTATTTGTATTCATATTTCCTGTAAGTTAGGTTCTAGTGACCTGGTGAGGTTTCGCTATAAGCCCCCCACGGGTTTCTGACCTCTCCAGCACACACTTTGTCTCTTTCTATGTGAAAGAGATATGTTGCAATTTAAGTTGTATTGTTAGATTTTTTTTATGAATGTGTGCACTAATAAACAAACAATAAACATAATCTATGTTTTTTACTTTTACTTCTAATAATTAAGTACATTTAATATCAGAAAATTACTTTTGATACGCAAGTACAGTACATTTCAGATACTTTAAGACTTTTACTCAAGTAATATTCTAAAAGGTGACTTTAACTACTACAGTTGGTAAATTTCATAGAAAATGACGTTTTGTCATATTTGCTCAAACTGTCACTATATCCAGACAGAAGTACGTGAATGAAAAAAATCATGTTTCTCTGCCGGCTCCTGGTACTCCTAACAGCATAAGGAAAACATTCAATCAGAGCTGAGGTGTCTCTAAAGGCTCTAACACACCAACCTGACGGCCGACCTTCGGCGGAAAAGGCAGTCGGACTGACTGCCTCCCCAAGTTGGTCAAAAAAAGTGCCTCCGAACACACCGAAGCGACGCTGACTTGAGCGTACGTTCTGCACGTGCGCAAGATGTAAAGCGTCTCCCTAACAGCAGGCGGCGCTAATCTGTTTTGTCGGCCAAAAAATGAAAACCGGCAGCTGATTGGACGAACGTGTCACGTGGGTCTGGCTGCTCCAGAATTTCAAAGCCACACCATCATCGCGGCTCGTTCCGAATACGATCTCATATGTTATGAAGATAGTTCACCGAAACGTGTTTCTGAAAACATTTTAAAAAAGAAATAGGCCGCGCAGTTGCTGAATCTGTCTTCATTTCAGATCGACAAAGGTCAGTTTAAAAGATTTTCGTCAGATTTTGAGAGACTAGTCACGCTCATCCCGCTCATCATTTCCGGGTTAGCACACATTGAGTCCGACTGCCCGCCTTCCAATTTAACAAGTCAAATCGGCCCAAATGAAGGCCGACGGCTCCTCCGACTGACAACGGCACGGAACACACCGAACAGACTCGAGTCACCGACCTCGCCAGACTGCCCGACGGCCGATAATCGGGTTGGTGTGTCAGGGCCTTAACGCAGTGTCAATGACTACTCGTAAACTGGATTCAGTTTCAGCACTGTCAAATTTTACAGTTTGACTGCAGTTCATGAGCAGTCATTGACACTGCGTTAAAGACTCCTCATATCTGATTGGTTGTTTATCTTAGGGCACGGTGGAAGTAACATTTGTGTCCGATACTCACTCTCCTGTTTGCTCTGGTCTCTCTTAAGACAGATATGTGGCTGTTTAGCTGCTAAATGTTCCACTTTCTTTACCAGCGTGTCTCTAACTGTGTCTGATCGCAGCTGCTGGAAACAGGGTTGATGAGAGCAATGAGACTGACGCATACGGTAAGTGTGTCACAGCAACTAAACAATAAGCTAAAAGAGGCTAAAAAAAGAGAATGGTGAGAATTCACAACAGTTGATTTCAGCATTACCATAAATTTATGTTACTGTAATATAAAAAAAATTAGGATAATGCAGGTTTCCATTTCCTTTCAACACCATAGTTTTAAATATCCATGTCTGTTGAAACTGATTGCTCCATCTATATTTACTCATTATTTAAATGTTCAAGAAATTAAAATGTTGGATAGGTTTTTGTGATGTCTCCTGCTCAAAGGCCAGGTTCTTTTTTTAGCCTCTTTTTAGTGACCAAAGCAGAATGAATCATGTTGAACCATTATCTTACCTGCAATAAACGCTGAGTCAACTTTCATCTGCGAAAAACGCCCTCAGTTGTCATTCCACCTTGTTTTTGAAGACTTAACTGCTGAAAAACCTTGAAGTGATTAATCCTTTTCAAATTTAAAGTTCCCACAGAAACAACTTTACTGTCTGAATATCAATGGACATATTTAAGTCCTGGTTTGTGTGTGTTTGCGTCAGGTCTTCTTCGAAGCCATTTCTTGCAGTGACGAGCCTCCTTATCTTTACAGAGCTCAGCTGGCTGCTTTGAATGAGGATGTGCTGAATGTTCTCCATTGGTTTACATGGATCACTTTATGTGTTCATGATAATGCAGAGGGTGAATATTTGCATGAAAAACAGCTATCAATATACAGCAACAGCCTTTAACTGTAATTGCAAACATTAGCTAAGGTCATAAGGCGTATGACTGGTAATTGTTGATTTTATTTAGATATGCCAAATAATGATGTGAGTAATTATTGGTTGGACTATATATTTTTAGTATTATTTCAATTATTAGTTGTTGGCACTTGACGCCTAAACTGTTCATAGCAGCAAAAATGACAAGGGGAGGATACAGTTAGAAAAGAAAATCATGATAACAGAGAGGCCTGGTTTACTTCACAGGCTGTGTATTTGCGTCATTACATTATCTGGGTCACATGACTGATGTTTAAAGTGCTCATATTATGCTTTTTGGCTTTTTTCCTGTCCTTTATTGTGTCATATATCTTTTTTGTCCACGTAATAGGTTTACAAAGTGAAAAAGCCCAAAGTCCCCCCCAAAGGGACTTACCATCTCCAACAGAAAACACTGTTCACAAACTGCTCCAAACAGCTCTGTTGTAGTCCAGCCTTTACTTCAGAGACAAACGTGGTCACTTTGGAACACACGTTATAATGCTCACCTAGCTGCTAGCCCTCATACTCTGCAACTGACTAGCTAGCAGTGTACTGCGCATGTGTGACTCCCAACAAAGATGGAACAGAAGTGAGAGGTCTCACTCTGTAGCTACAACAGAGAGCTCAACACACAGGGTGAAAAGAGGAGCTGCAACAATGTGCAGTACAACAAAATATGGTGCTTTTTTTTAATTAAACCATGTAAACCTATTCTGATATAACCTCTAAATACAATTATGAACCTGAAAATGAGCATAATATGAGCACTTTAAAGTTAAATTTGTAATGAATGTAATTTAGGCGGTTCAGCAACAGCAATACAACAGCGTGTCTACGACATTAGCCGAGAGTGAAATCGCTCCCTCGTGATTTGTAAGAGCATTCTGCCCTTTGATTAGTTTTGATTTTAGTAAAGACAAGAACAGCTTAACACAAAATATTAAAACCTGATGGCATGTTTGAATTCATAACGTTTACAGAGGGTCGCCGTTTCGGTGGCGTTACGTTACAACACACTGCTTGCTGAGACCGATCATTTGTATGTGATTAGTTAAGGAGTACTATAAAATCCACTTCTTCTCACATATCACGGCAATAAGGCTGCAGAAATTAAACCAGGTTTCATCCTTTACTGTCAAACTGGGAAAACAACAAATACAATGGGATTAAGTAGGCTAGTTTAAACATAACCGTTGTGTGCATGTGATATTTTCTGATTTTATATTTGTGAAAGGCTAGGCCTACTTATTAGCTATAGGGCCCCTACAGTGTAATGTAATACAAGGTTAACCAGAGCTTTTCACATCTTGATCTTTACAGGCCACAGTAGATGGAGAGAGTAGCTGGAGCCTAAATGTGAAATGGAAAGCTAAAAGTGGGGATATTACAAAAAAAATCTGAGAAGTGCACAGGATGAAGAAAATAAGGGAAATGAAGAAGAAGAAGAAGAAGAAGAAGAAGAAGAAGAAGAAGAAGAAGACAGTGAACTGGAGAGACCAGGCGGGTCAGAGCAGGAGAAGACCACAGAAGGAGATGCAGAAATAAATGAAAGAGAAGAGGAAAAGGAAGAATTGACTGTGAGGGATGAAGAGGAGGCTGCAGATTCAGAGAGAGGGACAGAGGCAAGGAGTGATCAGGAGGAGGCAGATGAAGATGACAGGGAGGAAGAGGCCTGCAGTTACCCCTGGACCATATGGTATGTTTATATTCTCCTTCCATATAAATTGTAGTACAGTAGCATAACTGACAGAGAATAGAAATAGCTAAAACTGAAAACATGTCATTTCACTGAGTGACATGACATGTTTTCAGTTTTTAGCTATTTCTATTCTGTTGTACAGTATATGTTATAGGGTTAGATATGTAAATATGTACAAACAGTATATAAATAGATTATCTGATGCTGTTTTACAGTTTCTCTTGTTTGATCATAATTACTGATAAAATAAGACACATTCTATTCTATTTGTCTTATTATATCAGTAATTATGATCAACCAAAAGGTCAAACAAATTGTTGGAGCTTTTCATTGTTTTTTTTTTATTGTTGGAGCTATTCATTGTTTTGTTATATATAATAATTAAATATTTATTTATTTAATTTCTGTTTTGCTTGAATCATACAGCTACATAAGCTTGTTTATATCATTAGTATTTTTATTTTGGTTATTTTTATATCTGATAGTGCTTTTGTTTTGAAAGTACCATGCAGCCATAGCCACCAGGTGAAGTCTACATGTAGGTGTGATCAGGTATGTGGGAGGTAGACACCAGGGAGGGCTGATGGTTTTTTTTAGAGCCTAGAGACGCCATTGTTCCTTTGTTTGAAATGTTTCTTAGCTGAGAACTGGATGAATAAACCTCCCAAAATGCCCTCTCTGCCTGGACAATGAACATTTTTATCTCTGTGTAAGGCTGAGCGTACAGTTTGAGGCTGTGCAGCTGCTGCGCAGCCTCAAACTGAGCTTGACGACGTACATGTGACGTGAGCAACCTGTCTGAAGGTTGTAAGTCTTCTGGTAGCTGTGCCAAGAGAAATCTCAATCATTCCCAATCTCGCAGAGACGGAGAGCGTGAGTAGGAGCTGTCCATGAGCGTAGGAGCAGGAGCAACTTTTGGTAAGTACTGATTCATTATTTTGTCATTTTGCATAGTATTTATTTTTTTAAATATAAGGTAGATTTGTAAATAAATAAAGGAACAACGTTAACCGCGATTGAGACTGAGATGGGGTTTTTCCAACGGGACTGCTGGTACACTGCCACTGTTGCCTTGTAAATGACAACATCCGGACTCAGACGGTATTTTTCTCTTTTTGTTTTCTATTGATTTTATTTCTTGTAGGCAATATGAAAGAGAAAATGAAAATTAAAGCATTTGAAAAAAAAAAAAAAATTAGCAAGAAAAAAAAATAAACTGTATTTCAATTTTATATGTTGTATTTTAAAACGAAAATCAACCAACCACTCGTTTTTTGTTTTTTAATACCCACACAGGTAGCAGAGTAAAAAGTCACATAACACCAGATTGGAGGTCCAATAAGAAGTGTGGGCCTGTTTTGTGGCTAGAGGTAAAAGGAACGAATGCTGAAGGAAGGTCAGTCAATTTATTGCAGAAAACTGCTCAGGATCTTTCAATTTAATAAAGATCTCCCTGAAGATTCTTTGATTCAACAAACCTGCCTAAGAAAATCCACAACAATATCAATGCATGGAAAGACAAGTCTGATTGGTTTATCTGTATCTGTGGTCGGGTCTTACACACATACTAAAGTTTGATTGACACATTTTGGGCAAATCATTTGGAAGAAATCTTGAAAATCATGTTGACTACTCCTTAACGATTGGGTCTGGAAACTGGAGGTTAGTTAGGATCAATAGAGGAGACAAGGATGACATATACGTATATATTCCCCATAAAATGAAGTATTTATATATATATATATATAGAATTTGCAGGAAAAATGTCCCGGATACCATGAGTTGTGAAGTGGGGCAAACGTCTGAAGTGTTTTTCTACTCAGCGTTACTCGACACAGAACCTTAAAAGGTTAATGCTATGTTCTGACCTCCAGTTTGGATTATTTAAACTTTGTTACTACGTTTTACAAAGCTACAAGAAGTATAAAGGCAACCTATTTGACCATATAGGTTCCGATTACAGCAGGTTTAAAACTGGACCCATGTAAGATGGCCGCCATATAGTTCCATACCGGAATGGCAAGTCATTATGACACGCCCTTGCCACTTTTAATTCTACAGTGTATGTAAAAACCCAGAAAAGAAAACACAGAAGTCTTCTTCACACAAATCAAGTGGTGATAAAGGAGAAGTGCCGCTATCTGTTTAAGTTGATTTAAACAAAAGTGAAGCTGATCAACGTAACGTTATAAAAGATCCTACTGGTTATCAACAGGTGCTGGTTCTGTAATAAACGATGATATTCTGCAGGACCTTCAGGCTTAGAATTGTTTTAATATTAGCATTATTTGCTGTAATGTAATTTCATTTTTAACAGACAGTTGTTAACCCTAACCCTTATTAGAAGTTCCATGATTCTCAAAATCCACAATATGATTTTACTTACAATTTTTAAAGTCATGAATCGATTACATTTTTATACAGTAAGGGCGGAACTTCAGAGATTAAAAGGAAAAACAATGAAGTTTGTCAACCTATGTTGTAATCAAGGCTAATTTAAAATACATTTTACACCAGTATGAACTGGTTTAAGTTTGGTTAATTCTTGAGACGAGATGAACTGGCGGGCACAAGTGGCGCAGGGTGGTGCTGATGGAGTGGCACAATCACAGGGTGGATGTAGTGACACCTGCTGCTGGTCAGACAACTGTGCACCAGACCTAAATAAAGATAGACATGTAGCAGACACATTTATCCAGGCTGACTTACAGTAAAATCTGTTTATACTCCAGGGGCCTCATTTATCAACCGTGCGTACACACAGATGTGTTGTGTATGTATGTAATGCGTAAGAACATTGCCACGCAAAGTGTGGAATATACCAACTTGTAGAATAGCGATACTACAAATAAAAAGCATTTGAGAGTGTTACAGTATGCATTACGCAATCAACATCCACATACAGTATGTCCTGTGTTTCTTTTTATTCGAAAACACTCAATTAGCAACGTGATATCATGACTTTGCGTAAACATACACGCCACTTTCCTAAAGCCAAGTGGCGTGTTATCTGTACGCATTTTGAGCTAACCGCAGACGGCAGACTAACAGCGGACGGCAGTTGGTTGCGTGTCACTAAGTAGCGGTAGATCTGTGTCCAGAACAAACTTCATCACAGCACGTCATGCATCACAGGGTTTAAAGGAGAGTGAGAATTTAACTTGTACAGTAGCTTGGTATATGTTGATGGAACAACATTCAAAATAACCACTTTGTGTTGTTGTTTCAGGATCAGGATACCATCTAGGAACAACAGCTTACTCTTCAGTCAAAAAGTCCATATGCGGGGGGGTCTGGAATAGGAGATCCAATGCTTTGGATTTGCTGTATCCTACGTTGTCAGACAAAACAAAAAAGCAGCAAAAAAAAAAAAAAAAAAATGGATTTTAAGTTCTTTCCACATTTGTGCAGCAAAAATCAGTCTTTTGAAAAAACTGAACGTTAAGTCTTTGTATGGCCCTGACGGCGTCCTCTCTTCTTCCCCATCAGGGTCACGAGGGCCCTGGTGCTCCAGGTTTGTTTGTTGGGTCTAGAACGGACCCCTCGTACACTACCTTGTTCTTGATGCCGTCCTGGATCATCCTCTGCTGCACACGAAGCTTAGCGTTGTTCATCCTGCAGTAAAACCTGGAAGGGGAGACAAGGCAAGGCAGCTTTATTTGTCTAGGACATTTCAGCAACATGCCATTTCAAAGTGCTTTACATAAAACATTAAAGAGCAGTTAAAAACAATAGAAAATATAAAAACAAGTAATACAAGTCCTTATGATGCTAGTGTGGGACAATGTAGCCGTTGCTATATAGACGTAGTCCCACATGAAATCCTTCCATAATCCCGGTCTCACTGGACTTACTTACTTTTTAATTCTCATTATATGCACACATCATACAGCTCCAAATTTCAACAATGTAACTTCAGTAACAGTTAAAAATATAAAAAACAGATAAAATATGAGAAAAAAGGTTACAGTGCAGTATAAGAAGTGAACAATTATTTAAAGAAAGGCGGCATCAAAAAGAAAAACTAACTAGAGAGGAAACTGCTGATGGTAGAGCTGGGCGATATGGAGAAAATTAAATATCACTTTATTTTTTACCAAATATATCGATGTCGATATTGCCGCGATATTGTAGGGCGTGTTTTTGGTGCTTTCACAAAAAAAATGTACACATTAAGAATTGTGATAAATAATCATCAGCAATGTGGATACAATGACGTGGTGAAGTGGTTAAAGACAGAACAGCTAGAACAGTCTGGTAAGTTCAGGAAATAACATTACTTTACTGTAATGCAGCCTTTAAAAGCAGGAAAAGACAACACGTGTTGTATCACGTTCTTGGCAGTGGCGTCTGTGGCTACAGCGGTTGCCTACCAATCGGATGGTTGGTGGTTCGATCCCTGGCCCTGCAGTTCCCTGTCGAAGTGTCCTTGGGCAAGACGTTAAACCCTGAATTGCTCCCAATGTGTGTGGATGTTTATCTGATGAGCCAGTGGCACTTGTGTGGCAGCCTCGGCCATTAGTGTATGAACGTGTTTGAATGGTGAATGGAAAACGTGAGTAGTCATTAAGACCAAAATAGGGCTATATAAATACAGTCCATTCTAGTCTCATGTATCGATGTCGATAGTAAATACATATATTGCACAGCCGTAGTTGATGGGTGTTTGTAAAAGATACGTGTTTTTCTATTTATGGTAGGTACAGTATGTCAGAAATGCCAGCAATAGTTTGTTCTGATCGGAAGGTGAAAGACGGACAAGAGAAGGATGAGTTGCCAGTCAACGTAAAGACCTACCAGGACCCGAGTGTCGTCAGCATAAAGCCTGCAAATCCCACGTCAAAAGACCTCTTCACCCGACCTGCGGACAACAGGACAGACTGCTGCTGAGATTTCAAGGGGTACACGGATACAATTCAGAAATCAAACTAACTAAAAGAGACATCGGAAATGTGTATGTTGGTTGTAGTCCTAAAGTAATCTCTTTGCAAAAGTTTGCATTTCTCAGAGAAAAGAGAAATCAGCCCTTAAAGCTTTAGCGCGTAACTTTTTGATATCAATAAACGTCCGTTACATTCCAGCCATTGCCAAATGAGTTGCTACAAAGCTAATTAAGACTATTATTTGCCTTTTCCCCTTTTAGACATTATGTCCACATTACTGATGATTATTTATCTAAAATGTAAGTGTGAAGATATTTTGTTAGAGCACCAATTGTCAACCCTAGAGTATCGCCGCAATATCGAGAGAGGTATTTGTTCAAGAATATGGTGATATCTGATTTTCTCCCTATCGCCCAGCCCTAGGTTATTGTGCAAAAAAATTCTGTTTTCTCTTCTAAAGATCTTCTAAATTATTGGACATTCTCTGAGGTGTACACATTTTCTTGTATGCTTAATTAACACAAAAATGATGTTTAATTAATTAAAGTTATTACAATACTGATAAACTAGAGCTTGGTATTGCCAAGGATTTCCCGAATCGATTCCGATTCACAAGGACCCAGTTACATTTACATTTCCGATTCCATGTCATTCAGTTTAGGGAAAATTCAGTTACAATACCAGTTTAGCTTGGATATAAAAGAGATTCTCAGAGAACTTCTGCTGTAAATTGTACGAGCAAGACGCAACCCTCAAATACATTTTACGATACACCACGTTAATGTCTACATTAAGAACTGACCCCCAAAAAGTTTGTTCAAAGTACTTTTTACTTATACTTCCATGGTGAAAAGTCATATATTAAAAGATAGATTTCGGAATTGTATTAATGGATATCAGATCACTCACACAAAGATAGATTTTAGTTGGAGAATTGATTATTTTAAACCAGCCCTAAGATAAGCAAAAAACGTACATACATCCCTTGTCATCAAGCTTTAAGTGAGTCACTGTGGAATATTTGATTTATACATTTTATTATCCTAAGTTGTAAGTCTTGGTAGTGAAGTTAAATCACGTGAACATTGTCAACAACAAATGGGTGCGCTCCCTCCAGCACCAAACAGGAAGCAGCAACAGCTAGTCGGTGTTGTTTATGGTTGCTATGGCGCCATGCTAAGCTAAACGCTAAAGAGGGAAAGTTGTTGAAACCACTATGAAGCGTGTCATCCAACGGCGGATAAACGCAGACCTCTGGGTACTGTTGCTATTCATCTGCACGTACGACAGAACATCAGCAAACCTCCCCTTAAGTTACCAGCTAACGCTAGCTGTAGCTAGCTAGCTTGGTTACATTTTTTCAAAACGTTTGTCTTTAGATGTGAGATGGTTATCTTTAGATGTGAGATGGTGTCGTCTGTTCAAAGTCTTCTAGTGTATGGTAGACATAAGACTCACTAGTGGCCAGAAAGTGTAGCAGGCCAGCAGCTAGCGAGCCCCCAGCTCCATGCAGGATGGCGTCTCTGGCACACGGAGTGTTCTGGACATCCAGAATCCCCAGCAGCCGGAAACCCTGAAGGACAGACAGGAAAGACAAGAAGAAACAGAAGAAAAGCTTAAATGTGACTTATTTTCTCTTATATTAAAGTGCTCATATTATGCTCTTTTTCAGGTTCATAATTGTATTTAGAGGTTATATCAGAATAGGTTTACATGGTTTAATAAAAAAAATCATATTTTTGTTGTACTGCACATTGCTGCAGCTCCTCTTTTCACCCTGTGTGTTGAGCTCTCTGTTTTAGCTACAGAGTGAGACATCTCACTTCTGTTCTATCTTTGTTGGGAGTCGCACATGCTCAGTACCTAGGTAAGGACTACTAGCCAGTCAGAAGCAGAGTATGAGGGCGTGCCCTGACAGTACCTATGTAAGGACTACTAGCCAGTCAGAAGCAGAGTATGAGGGTGTGCCCTGACAGTACCTATGTAAGGACTACTAGCCAGTCAGAAGCAGAGTATGAGGGCGTGCCTTGACAGTACCTAAGTAAGGACTACTAGCCAGTCAGAAGCAGAGTATGAGGGTGTGCCATGCTAGCAGCTAGGCGAGCATTTTGACTTTGGGTTTTTTCACTTTGTAAACCTATAACATGCACAAAAAAAGATATAAGACAATAAAGGAAAGGGAAAAGCCAAAAAGCATAATATGAGCACTTTAAGTGATATTGAGACATACCGTGAATTACCGTGCAATAGTTACAAAGACACATATCATCTGTATCCACAGTTTTTACACATGATTGGACGTGATCTTGTCTTTCATTTATTGTTGACTTAATTATAGTGTATTATAGGGATGTAACGATGCATTGCGAATCGGTTAAAAATCAATATGTGTAAAGATTACAACACGTTGCGATAAAAAAAAACAACTAAATTAATATTATTACCCTCTTGAGGCTCCACCTCGGCACCCACCGCCCAATCAGGGGGTAGCACACTAACAATCCGCCCCCTATAAAGTCCCAGTACATGCGTTGCTCTTCTCGCTTTGACACTCAACAACAGTCAAGACCAGCTGGGCTTGTAGTTAAGGGGCTTTCATAGAATGGAGTTACATAACTACTATTTCTATATTGTATATGCTCCGCCCTCTTAACAGGCTTCGCTATTGGTTAAAAACCTTAAGGCGAAGGCCGTAGGGATGAGATGTACACCCAGCTGGGCCCAAACCGACAGTAGTTCAAACCCAACCAACAAACTTGAAAAGACCTTAAATAAATAATCCAGCCTGTGAGCACCACCTGCCTGAGGGTCTCGCACTGGACTAACACACACACACACACACACACACACACACACACACACACACACACACACACACACACACACACACACACACACACACACACACACACACACACACACACACACACACACACACACACACACACACACACACAAGCTGGGTATTTAATAATAAACGCATAATATCTCATAGCCCTTATTTGATAGCTCCTTGACTTCTCGGTCCTCAGACGAACAGGAAGTAGTTCTGGCTCTCCTTGGACAAGGCCGTCTCAAAGCTCTTATTTCTGCCCCGAGGAGCGAGCATCGAGGAGGGATCAACGAGGAGCTATAAGCGAGGATACACGAGAGCAGCCTTCACGGAAGCCGTGCAGCTGAAAGCGTTGCTAACTCCGCCCAAACAGCTGACGTATACACTTCAGAGAAAAGGACGTCTCATCCCTCTGAAACACACTTGCTCGTGTCCTCTCTCCTCTCATGATTTCCTCCGTCTCTTCCACGCCTCCTCGTGGGATGGACTAAGAGGCGAGGAAGGGAGGCAAGTGGAGGAGTCGAGGAGGCAATTTAAGGGTTATGAGATGCATCCCATGGAACCAGCACTGGAATTGTTTGTTTAAAAAAGTGGCAGACTGAGCCTATACAAAATGTGTATTGTATTTGCATATACAATTTGTTTAAAATGAAAACAAGTGAAATTAATAATGAACGTGATATTTTATGTGATGGGATATTTTATGTGACGTCAACAATATCTTTGGAATTACATAATGTTAACTCGAGATAACTCACAGCTAAATTCTATTGAAGTGTGTGCTCGGTAATGTTATCTGTTAATGTCAACACACAACTCAGACGGCCACAGATTTGTGAAATAAATGATGACATTTACAACCATTTTGTGTTTGCATGTACGCAGCTTTAAGTTGTGTATTAGCTGAACGCAGTGGTTTAGTGGCAGTTTAGTCTAATGTATTGTAGTGGGTATACTGTACTGTACTGTATATAAATATATTGGCCTACTGTATATGGGCCAGAATCCTTTGGGGGAGGGGGGCATGTCATAGTGGGGGGTCTGGTTGTCCTACCCCAGGGTTATTTTGAGCGTCAAAAACTTCATTCCCTGCATTCAGATAACTTTTATTCACCAATTTACGATGGAAATACTTTAATTTTGCCTATGCAAAGAAGAAAAAACACATGACAATTCAAAATATATCAAAATTATTATGGAAAGTATGTTGTTGTGGGTCAGGTATACCGTATACCTGACCCACAACAACATGTATACCGTATACGTGCAGTTTAGTGTCCCAAATTTCCCAACAATGTCCTTAATTAATTATGAACCTGCTAAGTGCTAAACCACCTGTGCTACCCTAACCCTAACCTCAGACCCTCATCATTTCGGACACTAAACTGCACGTATGCCGTGGGTCATTGGGCATTTTTAAGTGGGTATATGGAAATCCTAAACCTGCGTATCACGTAGACTACACCACGTTACGTCTCAATAAGGTACCGTTAAGGTGAATGAATCAGGTTATCCGTTTGTTGACCTTCTAAAAACGCCTCTACCATTTAAAATGCTTTCTTACACGTAGCTAGCGTTACAGTTACACGAGGCGCTTACCTTGGTCTTGCTCTCCTGCTCTTCTCCTGCCATCCTGTACCGCCGTGTCTGTCCTCTTCTGCAAACACTGAATTTATCTCCAATGAAACCGTCACGTAACAATCACAGTTACAACCATATTTGTCTCAGCGCATGCGCAGTACCTACCAAATGGGTCCGTCCGCTATTAATCGCCGACTCGAAATTTGAACACGGTTGATGTAGACAGTAGTTCCTCTATAAACTGTGAATTTTAAGTTTTGTCTAAAGTTGTCATCCTTTGAAAAATAAATGAAAAAAGTGAAATAGTTAAACGATTATGTTTGCTAGATTGCAACAACGTTTGTGTGAATTGTGTATTTTATTTTATTTTATTATATATATATATATAAAACAACAAAATAAAATACACAATTTTACAATTTTACAATTATACAATGAATTGAACAGATCAAATCTGTGTTTGTAAATTTATCATTGGATTTAAATTGTTTAAGTTATTTCTTTTTATGGGGTTACTGTTGCTTCCTATTTAGAGATGCAATTACATGTGTTGCACCAAAAGAAAAGAAAAAAAGTCTTACTATAATATAATTACATGAAGTATATGAAGTACGTTCTAATATGTATGTTTTTTTTTCCTCTCCAAATGAGGAATTACGCAAACTAACAAATCCTGCAATATAAGTGTGCCTATTTAATATTCATTGTAATTTTATATTTTATAACATGTAAAAACCCAGCATAAAAATACAGTAAAACAGTAACATTAGACAATTTATTTCATATTCTAAATACAAGCTACAGTTGGTTTGCTGTACATGTCTCTTTGCTTCTGCAACCCAAACTTCCACCCTGTGATCTACCAAGTTGTACACTGTGATCCAGACAATAGATGCGGAAAAGAAAAAGTTTGTCACAGGAAAACTGAATCATAGTGTGTGATCTTAACCCACTTAAAAAAACAACAACCTTCATTCTCTATGACCAGCTCAAAGTCATGAATGAACCATGTCAGGAGGAAGTCAGCGTGTCACAGTGATCCCACACGGATAAAAACAGGATTATTTTACCGGCAGCAGCAGATTACTGACAGTCCTCATCCTGCTCTACGGTCAGGATGAAACTCTCGACCACACAGAAAGATTTCCACAACAGGCTCTTCTGACAAATACCATAGTGTGTAGGACAGAGATTCAAATATTTTTTTGTATATTGTATGTTCCATTGTCACCTCATGTTATAGACATATTGAATATACAAACTGCATTTAGGGCATAATGAAGGCTTTGTCGTGACTGTCGATAACAGACACATTTTGGCTCAATTTCTTGTGTTAAACCATGGATGTAAGTGCTCATATTATGCTTTTTATTTTTTCCCCTTTCCTTTATTGTGTTATATATCTTTTTTTGTGCACGTTATAGGTTTACAAAGTGAAAAAGCCCAAAGTCCCCCCCAAAGGGACTTACCATCTCCAACAGAAAACACTGTTCACAAACTGCTCCAAACAGCTCTGTTGTAGTCCAGCCTTTACTTCAGAGACAAACGTGGTCACTTTGGAACACATGTTATAATGCTCACCTAGCTGCTAGCGTGGCACGCCCTCATACTCTGCTTCTGACTGGCTAGTAGTCCTTACCTAGCTACTGAGCATGTGTGACTCCCAACAAAGATGGAACAGAAGTGAGAGGTCTCACTCTGTAGCTAAAACAAAGAGCTCAACACACAGGGTGAAAAGAGGAGCTGTAGCAATGTGCAGTACAACACAAATATGGTGTTTTTTTGAAAATTAAACCATGTAAACCTATTCTGATATAACCTCTAAATACAATTATGAACCTGAAAATGAGCATAATATGAGCACTTTAAGAGAACAAGCTAAACTCTATATACGAGTGTATATAACTAACCATTTTTCTCTCTTCTAAGCTTTATTAACAGTATACAGGTAATCTTATTACCTGGGGGGTTGAACCCAGACCTGGGTGAAAACCAGGAATCCTAACCGCTAGACCATACAGGAGAGTGACAGACACTATTAAGAGTGTCAACACCAGGGTTGACACTCAGGGTTCAAAATTAGCACCATCTACCAGCCAAATGCTGGTAAAATATGCAAGTGGCTGGTAGATTTGCTTCACTCACCAGCCCAAAAAAAAACAATGGTGATCTATTCAGTAGTCTATATCCACAACGTTCCACCTCCGGGATTGCCCCGTTGCCGCCGGAAATTCTGCTGGATGTCCCTCATTTTCGGCCTGATGTCTGTCACCTTGCGCTTTCTTTGTGTTGGCGTTCTAAACTCTGGTGGATTTATGAGGACTATGGTTAACTGCTCCTCAGATCTCTGCAGGGTAAATCCAGACAGCTAGCTAGACTATCTGTCCAATCTGAGTTTTCTCTCACACGACTAAAACAAGTTCCTTCCTGAGACTATTTTGCAGAAACACCGTTGCTCTGTCTGGTGCTTAGCAACGCCCAAGACAATTAATGGCAATAAACCAGAGCACATTTTTCTCCCATCCTGGGATGCTGTGCGGACCAGCCAGACCCTCCTTCGCAGCGCTGAGGAGGAAGGTCTGGCAATGCGAGACTACACTATATTGAGTGGCTGGTAACATTTAAACATTCACTAGCCATTTGGCTAGTGGACGATAAAGTTCATTTTGAACCCTGTTAGCATGATCATTTGCCCGTTGGCCCATAGAGACACTATAATTCAATCAAAGAGAGATAAAGCGCCATTCTGTTGGACCTGTTCTGGACACACAGAATGTAGGTCACACAGATAGAGAGGTCTGTGAAGGTGCGTCGTCTAGTGGACATGTTCGAGGACAGCAGCTTCAGAGGACTTGGTAGGGCAGGTAAACCTGGTAGCATTTACGCCTGGAGAACATTTCATACAATTACAGGCATTAAAGCATGCGTCACATAAGATGAAAAATAAACATATCAAGGGCCATAGGCGCCGATTTATGTTTTCCTCCATGGGTGCTCACGGCGCACGCCCTTTAAAAAAAAAAAGTAGTCAAAAAATGTTTGCATTTCAGAACCGTAGGAAATGGACAGCGGCACACAAACACACATGCCTATTAACTCGATAATAAAGCCATAAAGTAGTCTATCTTTTAACTCAGGACAGCGCCACTTCTCACAAATACAGATAGGATTGGCAAGCAGGGGGACTGACAGCATCATAACCAATCACACTATGACGACGCTCCACTTAGCACCAACTGCAATGTTTAATTTTAAATGAATGTAAACTACTGGCAGTCTGGCACACTGGGGTGCTCAGTATTTTCCGTGGGTGCTCGAGCTCCGGTGCGCACGGTATCGGCGCCTATGTCAAGGGCTGCAACCAGGGTTCAAAATCAGCACCATCTACTAGCCAAATGCTGGTAAAGTATGCAAGGGGCAGGTAAAAAAAAAAAAATGGTAATGTATTGAGTGGCTGGTCAAATTTGAACATTCACTAATCATTTGGCTGGTGGATGAAAAACGAACTAACGATTATTTTAATTGTCGATTTATCTACCGATTATTTTGTTGATTAATCGATTAGTTGTTTGGTCTATAAAATGTCAGAAAACGGTGAACAATGTGGATCAGTGTTTCCCAAAGCCCGAGATGACGTCCTCAAATGTCTTGTTTTGTCCACAACTCAAAGATATTTAGTTTCCTGTCACAGAGGAGAGAAGGAACTAGAACATATTCACATTTAACAAGCTGGAATCAGAAAATTTGTAACCCAAACCAAACAGTTGGTGATTAATTTAATAGTTGACAACAAATCTAGAAACTATTACCCCGTTTACATGTACATGGTTATTTTGAAAAACGGAGACATTTCCCTTCGATTGTGCCCTTCGTTTACACGCAAACTGAGAATTCTCCTCTGAAAACGATTCTTTCTAAAAACGAAAGTTTAGGCAGTCGAGGAAGTGAGGAAGAGAAGAGAGAGGAAGTGATTCGTGGCTGTTGTTGCTATTTTCGGGATTCTGATTGGCTAACGTGGGCTTGAGCTTCTCGTTACACTGCCACCTACAGGTTTGGCATGATCTTGACGGCATTGACGGCATATATACACGGGTACGTGTAAATGAACACTTTTCTGAAAACTGCCAGCTGTGCACGATGTTATTTTCGAAAACGGAGAGGTTGAAATGTCCGTTTATGAAAATAGCCGGCCACGTGTAAACGTAGCATATGTCTATCTCACACCACAAATGTTATTTATCAGCATTATTATATACTATCTTTCTTAACTGTCGCCTTTTATTGCTCTACAATTATTTTTTTTCATTAACCCTTGTTGCTTGTGATTCCAATTCTAAACTTTACAGTTCAGCTGGTACTGACCCTACCACTGCTCCTTCTAATACTGTATAATCCTGGCATGAGTGTAACAGGATGTAAAAGTGATACGGAGAGAGACTAATCCTGTTTAAATCAAGATTAAAACTGCCCTATGTTCCCCCCCTTTTAACAAAAACAGGTAACCAGGGTTGACATCCAATATGAGCGAGCTTCATCCTGGAAACCAGGCCCCTCTGTGCCGAATAAAAAGACTGAGCAGCACACCCGGCCCCAGCACACTGCCTGCAGACACCAGAGAGGTACGTCAGCCTCCTTTACACAGACAACCACCTGTCGACTTATTCAATTTATCACACTGTTTTTTTTTAATTCATTTATGTGTTTTAATGTGGCAAACGTGTTTTAGAATAATTTGAATCCTTAAAAGAAATCATATGAACTGTATCATTAAACTGTACTTCCTCTTTTTTAAATCTTTGCTGGTTTTGTTTTGTTTAATTTTAACTTTCTTCTGGTTCTTGGTGGGGTTTGATTGAGTTTTGCAGCTGTTATCTGTGAGCTTTTAATTTCAATTTGCATGTATAAAAAGTAGAAACATGTGCAATGGACTCAGACGTAAACGATTACCGGGAAGATGTTGAAAGAATATTGCAATAAAGTAATAGAAAAAAACTGTATGTCGTGTCGACCTGCAACTTTTTGTTTTTCTGAGTCAAAATTTGAAATGAAAACTCTTTGATCAACGTTTTGGTCGTCTTTTTTGACACTTTTGTGGCTTTCCCCGATGTTTTTGTGACTTTTTTCAAAGTTTGTCGACTTTTTCTGAGCGGTTTGAATTTTTTTCCCCAAATTTTTTGTCACTTTTTGGACATTTTGTCACTTTTTTCAAAATTCTTTTATCAATAGTTTTTTCTTCAAATGCTATAAAATTGACTAAAACACTCAAATTCAATGAAAGTAGTGAAATGATCATTTATTTAACTTGTTAAGAGTGTTGTATGGAACCATCCACTTTATTTTTTTGGACACTTTGTTTGAAATAAACCCAAATTTCTGATGTACAAACTTTTTGAAAATGGGTCAAACTTGACCCGAGGACAACAGGAGGGTTAAAAAAAATAAATAAAAGAAAAAAGAAAAAATGTGTGTTGTGTGTTTTTGACGCTTTAAAAGAGGCCGTGAGGACTGCAGTTATCAATGTAACTCACCCACTTTGTCTCCTGCAGGATGATGGCTATACAGGTCAGAAGAGTAATGTTGACTTTGTTTCTGGGAGCCTCATCTTCAATTTGGCCCCTGGCTCCTGCAGGTAAATAAAACAATCCGACATATTTAGTTATAACGGCTAAATCATTTAAAATTGTATTGTACTTCAAATCTTTGAACTTTATCAACATCTTTTTGGTGACCACTACTCTATATCCACGACGTTCCACTTCTGGGATTGCTCCGGTGCCGCCGGAAATTCCGCTGGATGTCCCTCTTTTTATCTGGATGTCAGTTACCTTCCACTTTCTTTGTGTTGGCGTTCTAAACTCCGGTGGATTTCTGAGGACTATGGTTAACTGCTCCTCAGGTCTCTGCAGGGTAAATCCAGACAGCTAGCTAGACTATCTGTCCAATCTGAGTTTTCTGTTGCACGACTAAAACTACTTTTGAACGTACACGTGTTCCACCAAAACAACTTCCTTCTAGAGGCTATTTTGCAGAGGCACCGTTGCTCCGCCCGCCGCTTAGCGCTGCCCAAGACGATTGTGATTGGTTTAAAGAAATGCCAATAAACCAGAGCACGTTTTTCTCCTATGCCGGAATGCTGTGTGGACTAGCCAAACCCTCCTCCTGCCATGGAGGAAGGTCTTGCAATGCGAGACTAGGTGACCACTGACTGAACTTTTCTCCCCCTACATGAAAATCTCCCATTCCCATCTCACCTTCCATTTCCAGCGGCCTTCCTGCTTCCGTCCTGCCAGCTCATCAACCAGACGGTGTCTCTGGAGAAGGAGGGCTGTCCAAAGTGTCACCTAGTGGAAACAACCATCTGCAGCGGCCACTGCTTCACCAAGGTAGTATCAGAAATAGTTTTGAAGGATGAACCCTTGTAACCCCTGTCTCTGCTCAAAGATTAAACTTATATTTCATTTATATGAAGTGAAACAAATGAGACTGATGCACACAACATTTAAGGCAAGGCAGCTTCATTTCTATAGCACACAACGAGCAACAAGGCAATTCAAAGTGCTTTAAATAAAACATTAAAGGTGCAGTAGGTAAGAATTATAAAACTAACTTTCTGTCATATTTGCTGAAACTGACCCTATGTTCCAGTAGAACTACATGAAGCAGGTCATTTAAAAACAAATCTGGCTCCTCTGGTACCACCTACAGACTGTTGTGCAATTTGCAAAAATCCACCGCTCCCTGTTCAGATGCACCAATCAGGGCCAGGGGGGGGTGCCTAACTGCGTGTCAATCACTGCTCATGCACACGCATTCATTCTCCCTTGTGGGGGTAGGGGCTTAGGAGACCGTTTTGGGCTTTAGTGGAAAGGGGGGAGGGACTGAGAAGTTGTTGATGTTAAAATTTTTTGGCTAAATCCTGAATCTTCGGAAACCTACCTACAGCACTTTTAAAGAGCAATTTAAACAATTCAAAATATAACCACAGCTAAAATAAAAGAAGATATGAGAATAAGACAGATATGAGGTAGTATTAAGTGATGAAATGAATAATAAACTAAATGTGACTAAATAGGAATGTGGAATAAAAAGAATCAAACCTGAAATTAAAAAAGCAAAAAATAAACATAAACCAAGAAAATAAAAAAGGAAATGAATGTCAACATGTTGTCTTCCATGACTTCCCACTAAGTCTGCTCTCTTCCAGGACCCTGTCTTTAAGATACTGTTCAGCAACGTGTACCAGAATGTGTGCATGTACCAGGACTTCTACTACAAGACCTTTAAGCTCCCTGACTGTTCTCCCGGCGTGGACCCGACCGTCACCTACCCCGTGGCTTTGAGCTGCCACTGCGGCCGCTGTGCTATGGCCACGTCTGACTGCACCTTTGGGAGCCTGCAGCCCAACTTCTGCATTCATGACATACCTTTCTACTACTAGTCTCCAGAAATAAAGCACATTAAAACACACTCTAGGAACTGGGTGAATGTTTAGCATCAAGTGATCTAAATAAAGATTGTGCCATTTACCAGAGCAAAGGAATTGTTTCTATGTGCAAAGAACAAATAACCACATTAAACACTTGTTGATGTTCAATGTGGGTACTTTGGTTATCAACCAGACGTTTCCTGCCTGTTTCCATCAAGTACGCAGCGTCACTCTTATGAGTGTTACATTACACCAGACATGTAAGATCTGAGTCACCTTTAAATACATGATTTGTATGTTTTTGGGAAACAGTGGTGTGCAAGATTAACTTTGTTATTGGGGTTTTAACACAGGTGAATTGACAGAGGTTTTCTGTAATAAACTGTATAATTGTAGAAGTTAATGCACAGTTACATTTGAGATAGGTGTTTTGGTCTATTACAATAAAACTAAATTAAATCTATGTATATTTCACATTATTTCAACAGCATTTCAATGATGCAGTTCTGCTTTAATTATCCAGTGTTGGACTACAAAGGCTGCACCTGCTGGAAACAAACAGTAGTAGAATGGATATGCCTATTACAATTGTATCAAAAAAGCGAACATAAAGCAATAACAAAAACATCAAACCAAACATTGTTATGTAGCTCTTAAAAATGAAAGACCAGACCATAAGTTTCAAGTTGATTTCATTTATATAGCACTTTTTTGATGCACAAAGTGCTTCAAAAAGACAAAAACATATGTATACAATACAAGCATAAAACACAAATCTTCTTGGCCTTGTGAACATTAACAGACTTCTTGACTCTGTCACAAACTGGCTCAGTGAACCACAGACTCGCTTTTCGGCAAAGAACCGCCCTACTTTGCATCTGATTGGCTAGAACTCGTTTCATTGGTAGGTGGAAGTACAATGATTGGTTAAACCCAGCACATCAAACACAAATCCCATGTGGACTTTTTAATTATTTATGGTTTTCTAAAATAGTCATACGGCGGAAATCTGGCACCAGGTTGGAGTACTTTAAGTCCTGCGGTACAACATCTCTGGGGTTTTAGTCAGTGGTGGAATGTAACTAAGTACATTTACTTAACATCTGTACTTAATTACAAATGTGAAGTACTCGTAATTTACTTTTTTGTTTTTTCTTTTCATGCCACTTTCTATGTTGTCAAAAATTTTCAAAAAAAATCTAGTGACTTCATAAATTAGACTAAAAATTGTTACAAACAAAACAAATAAAGAGTTTATCAAATATTTTGTTACATATTAAATTCCCCAACAGTTTATACAAGTACAGCTGAAACCATTTGGTCACAATGTTTGTAGGAGAAGATTTAGTCACAAGAACAATATGAAGACACATATGAGACTCATACATGGACAGACACCATAAACTGCATAAACCATATGAAGAAATTTAAATGCAAGTGTGTTGCTCATCATTATTAAACAGAAAAAAATATGAATTCTAAGTCTGAGCTCTGATTGATAAGAGTGCAAAAATGGAGTTAAACAAATTGAGATCAAATAAGTGATCTTGAAAAGAGTTTTATTTTTCATCATGTACAGTGATGCACAAACAGTGATTGTTCATATTTGAGTTGTATTAAAATTATGCAGGTAAACACCAACTGGTCTTAAAACACAAATCAGCTTTCTCTTGACAGAATTCCATTAACTTGGTTCACTCTACCTTGTGTCTTGATGACGATTAAAGTTGTTGAACGGCAAAATATTTGCACATCTATAACATGACACAGGTGTGTTGGAGAGGGTGATAGATCCAAAGTTGCAAAGAGAAGAGTGATTGGTGCAGACCCAACTCCTACAAAAGATGGTTTACATCAACAGTTAGATGTCTTATTGGAAACCATATCAGTAGAAGACAGAATCTGTGTTGTCTCTATCCTTTCTATTTACCTACATGTCTTCTTCTGTTTCTCCCCTTTCTCTCTCTCTCCCTCTTTCTCTGCCTACATGAAGCTGACTGTGGACATGTCATCATTCATACTGTTGAACTGCTGACATCATTGCTGTCCATTCTGCAACAACACACAGAGGCCAAAAGCTTGTCTATGGCCCCTTTCCTCATTAAAACATACAGAACTAAGTCTGCAAGAGGACTCAACCTAAGAAACACACGAACCACGATGCCGAGGGCCGTGTCATATCTGTCATGTTTTTCCAGAAGCAAGATGTTTATGGGCAGGAACAGCAGCGTGTAAATAAGCAGCACCAGGACCAACATTGCCACAATTCGTCGTTTTTCGTCAGCGTGAATTGAGATGGAAGCAGACAGGGCTTTGAGGGTCCCAACCAGAAAGAATATGAGCAGTGGGAGGGGAAGGAGGAAAAATATGGATAAGATATACACAAATGCAAAAATGAAGCACATGGCAAGAGAAAAGATCCAGACCAGGACACAGACCACCACAGAGATCTTGATGGTTCGTCTGAAGCGGTACCACAGTGGGCAGGCGATGACCAAATACCTGTAATACAAGATGTAAGACACAGCTTCAGAATGATATAGTAATACAATGGTCAGACACAGAAGTAGCTACACACATTCTGGATAGACAGATACCTTTCCAGGGCGATGCACACCATGAAGCAAACACTGGCCATCAGACCAGAGTAGTAAATATCTCTGGCTATGTTATCTATGTTCTCATCCTCAGGTTGTGCCACCCAAACGATCAAGCAGCAGAACTGAATGAGGTCGGAAATGAGAAGGTTGATGACGTAGATCGGAGCAACATTATCCTTTCCCACCTGCAGGAAAACATTGGTTAAAGTAAAGAAAGCAGTTGTAAACATGTTCTGAACTCCTCCTCCCAAATATGTCTGCAGGATCCAATCAGCTTAATTTCAATTTTTTCAAGCAGTTCATTATTCCTGTAAATATATAGGTCATTAAAATACTTCACCCTAACCCCCTGACATGTGGCCCCCAACTCAGATCAAGATCCTTTACAGACCGAGACTTTACACAAATAGATCTCAGTCATAATGTACGTACCAGAGAATAAAGAGCATACATGGCCACGAGGGTCAAAGGAAGTCCAATACAGATGATTATGGATGTCACCACATTTATGATGAATATTGTGTCATTATACAAGGAACTAGCATTATCCGGTAAAGTGTTGTTAATGTAGATATCCTCCATTCTTCAGGGGGAAACCTGTGTACGAGATCAGGTTATAAGAAGATTCATAAAACATACTTAATATCTACCTAACTTTTTTTAGTGATATTAAAGCTGTGAGGTGCAAGTTCACACAAATACAGTATTCATATTGTATAGCCACAAATTGGATAGTGCTTTATTATATTGTTTGCCGTAATACTGGCTAATGTCCAGTGATGTGTCGTTAATGTAGAACTCTCCCATTCTTCAGAGTGAAACCTGTTTAAGAGATCAGTTTATAAAACAAGGAATGAAACATGTTGTTTAATATCTACCTAACATTGTTCAGTTATATCACTAAAGCTGTGAAGAGCAAGTTCACATAAATACAGGATTCATATATATGATACCCACAAAACAAATCAGACCAAAAATATGTGCAGACGAGTTAGACTTTATTTCCTGCGTGGAGTATGTGGAAATGGTGCAATGAAAATGTTGTACCACTTCCTGTTTCCACAAGAGTCAACCAGTACTGCCTGTTAATCTGCAGTTTTTTCTGAGCAGATATCAAGTTGTGCTTTTAAAATACTACGCACATTTCCTGTTTAAAGATATAGCCTGGTTGATAACATCATCAAATATGTGTTTGGTTTCATCATGCCAACATTTGTACTGGAAATGCAAAGCTTCTTTGCTTAGAAATACCCTGAATACAACATGCAACAGTTATAGAAGGAACAAAAATAGATAGGCATTTCCAACCTGTAGGTATACTACATCAAAAAGACGGACATAATCATAAAAAAATATATGTCATTTTGAAATACTTCCAATAATACTGTACCTTAAAGTCTTCCAATCTTCAATATTAGTCCAATTTAAAGAAGGATACTCCTTGACATCATTTTCGTAACTGGAAACGTTCCTGTTCAATCTACCGTCTGTAACGCAGCCTTGTCCAAAGTGAGCCAAAGAGCAACTACACCATTCCAAGAAAGCTTTTGGACTCTTGCGTATTTCATCAGAATAAGCGAAGGGCCTGGGAGCCGGATGAATCTCAAGCAGAAGAGGACATACTTTACCAATCCCGAGGGGAAATTTAAGTTGTGTTACTATACAGACACACAGGGGAATAGGACCCATACTCATGCATTAAATGAAGAGATGTCAGAGCGAGGGGGCTGGCAATGGACAGGCGCCCAGAGCAGTTGGGGGTTCAGTGACTTGCTCAAGGGACCATTGACATAGCATGGGAGGTAAACTGGCACCTCTCCAGATACCAGTCCTCCCTCCATACTTTGTCCGTCTGACTGAGCTGCTGCTGCCCCAATCTGCGAGCCCATGTTTAATTTGCTCTGGCAGATACGTCTGGTCCCCCTCCCATTCAGATTCCCAGCGGCCTGAGACGTGCCGGCCAATCACAACCTTTTATCTAATATGGGGCGGGTTTAAGACGATGACGTCCAGCACAACCATGGCTCATAGCACAAACTGGGCGGTGCTGATCAAATATGAATCAGGATTATGTTATTGTATTGCATATTGCTTTCCTAAATGTTTTTACAAACACATTTTAGTGTACTGTTTAGCTGTAATTTGAGCAAGTTGTGTACAGTGCTGTGGAGTAAAGTCTGGCTACACCACAGACACATTCTGGGATAGGAGAAAAAACACTCTGGGTTGTTAAATGAACATGAGCAAACTAACTTGGCTGAATGTTAAAACCAATACATGGTGCCTGAAGTTGCACAAACTGTGTTGAAGTGTGCAGGAACACACAAACTCGTCTTCAAACAAGTCAGTGGTTCTTCTTCACAAAATTCTAAATTCAAGTGTGTCTTGATGATGATTTATATAAACAGCAAAATACTTGCACTGCACATCTGTAACATGAGACAGGTGCATTGGAGGGGGACGAGTAGGTCCAAAGTTGATGAAGAGAAGGTGATTGGTGCAGACCCACAGTCTCCTCCTACAAAAGATGACTTCTCAGTATGTAACACCATTTGCCTGATGAAGGTTTAGTACCAAAACATTGTTAGCTAACTTTGCAAGTTAGACAGTGTGCAGAAGTTTCTTTGCAATTTGCATTTTTTTTTTTATTTGTATGCAATTATCTTTTAAATTATTCAGATTGCACTTGTAACACCCAGAAGGAAATAAATAATAAATAAATAGAAAAAGATAAAGACTTAATATAGACCAGTTTCTCAGAAGATCTAGTTCTCTCGGGAGAAATGGATATCGGGCAGCAAAGGTGAAATAAGACACAGACTCAAGGGGTTATATATTTAAAAAGGTAAGAAAACTACATTTATTATTTCATCTTGCAGTTATCTTCTTTTTCTATTTAATTTGTCTAATTCTTAAAATACCATTTAACACAGAATAACAACAATATACAAGTAAAAACACACAACACATGCAATAATCAGACTGTTCTAATGAAGTGGCGTATGTATGACACGCCAAGTCGTATTCCATTTAGGCGTGTTATCAAGACGCATAATCGCTTTTTTGCGTTTTTATCAACGCAATTTGCCCGCCATTGAACTACATTACGAGTGAATTTTCGACATAGATAGTAGTATAAAGGGACGTTTGTTCGCATAAGGAGGTTGGTTGGTTGGTTGGGGTGGCGGATTGGGTGGCGGCATGTGTAAAACATGTAAAACACAGGACTTTCATCCAGGAGAGCCGGGTTTGCGTCCCGCACTTTTTTTTTTTTTTTTTTTTTTAAGCCTTCCCCAATGTTTTTTTCCTAAACCCAACCGTTTGTTTTCCTAAGCGTGTTTTTGTCGTTATTTTCCGTGTTTTTGTCACTTTTTTGTGTTACTAAAGCCTTTCCCAATGTTCTTTTCCTAAACCCAACCCTTTTCTTTTTCTTTTTATTTATTTATTTTTTTTTTTTACACATGCGTGACATCGTCACGTTCTTGCGATAACACGCAACGTGGTGACGCCACGTGGTGGGTATGTTTACATCTGCTGTATACAGTGTAGACATACACGTGGATAGCTGAAAATGCGTACAGATAACACGCCATTTGGCTTTAGGAAAGTGGCGTGTGTTTATGCAAAGTCATGATGCCAAATAATAAATAAAACACCCTTTCGCTTCTAAAAAATCTCCTTTCCTCTATGGTTTATCCTGGAATCTGGAGCACAGGAACCTATTTTTGACCAGGGGTGCTGAATAACAAAATAATGGATGTCTGACGATTTCTCCCCCCAGGAAATGTTTCATATTCTGACAGCTAAATACGTCATTTTAGCGCAGTGTATGGGTGAGAGTGAGAAGTTGTAGAAAAGCAGCCACAAATTCCACTGTTCCCCAATTATGCGACAGCACTCGCCACTCCGACTCCACTGCGCGTACCCACATCATAGAAGCGCACTTGACATCATTAGCCTGTTATATAGCTATATAGTATATAGCTAAGGTAAATTACTTTTCTGATCGTCAAAACCACACCAGAGATGTTTGGCTTGAAAATATATGCTAATAATCAGGCTGCAATGACCTCGCCAACAATTTCCTAACTTGTCCCTTCTCCACAGCAAATGTGTCCTAACCATGTCACAGCGGTTTCTGTTACACAAAACATATGCAATGAAAACAATGGTACTTACAGGCATTGCCCTCACAGGGAACGGAATTATCTTTAAAGCAACTTCTTCTTTTTAGAAGAAGACCGTTGAAAAGGGCTGACAGGGCTTCTCGAATCATTCTGTAAAGTTATCGTTAGATGCTATGATGGTACTGCTAACGTTAGCCGAGTTGCTTGCTAAAGTTATTTCAGACTCAGGCTCTTCAGCTGCCCCAACAGAGTTTGCCTCGGCGGTGGACGACTGTAACATCTACAGATGAAATCTTGCTAATTTTAGCCACATTACTATACCGGAAGAAACAATCTTGTATCCTTTTCTGCGACATATTCTTCTCTAGGACTAACGTTCCAGTCAACTAGCCTCAGCCTGCTCGCTTCTCAGCGAGTCACGTCACTTGACTCACTTTCACTTTGACCTCTATAGCAGCTATAACAGTTCATTTTTAGTAGGCTATATTCAAACCTATCCATAACCCTTTTTTGCTATTTGCCTCATTATTTGATATACAAAAATATAAATAATGTCAGACAGCGAATTAGTAATTATAAAAAAAAAAATATATATATATATATATATAAAATCCAGCTCCTGCCAGCAGGGGGTGCTGCTCCTTCCCACACCCTTGCCTGGAATCCACCTGTCAGGTAAATGCCTACTTTATTTTCATTACCTAATTATATTTCAGATTGGAATGTTTTTTTTTTTTTTTTATTTCCTTTTAGTCAGGCACTCATTACGTTGTTTCCCCCCCTTATTTTGTCATTTACAAATTTATTAATCTTGTTTTATAGTGCCTCTAATTTAACAAGTGGTAATTTTTCCTCCTTTAAATCAATTAAAATACCAACCAAAATATAAAAACAAATGCGTCAGACATCCACTAATATCACTCTGTCATTTACCAAACTGTGACGCATACCATGACCATACATTCTTTAACAAACCAACTTATGCTGTAAATAATAAGTATATAAAGAAGTTGATCCAAGAGCTCCGTTCAATCAGTGTGTAAGTCCCTCTCAGACAGTGTTCTCTCCATCGACCGTGTTCGGGGGAAAAAAAGGAAAAAGTCCATTTGTGGGGAAAGTTAAAAAAGGTTTGTCCTACCACTCTTTGCTGGACTTCAGTAACTCAACTTTCTCTCCTTTCCTTTTCTCGGTCTCTATCTGACTCAGGTTTGGCTCGCCACTCCAGGACCAACTGCACCTCTCTCCAACAGAAGAAACACTGGCTGACGACTCTCATAGGATCTCATGCAATCTCACACTCCATGAAGACAAAGAAACAAAGAGAAGAGGAAGAAGAAGACCTGGCCTTGTATGCACAAAGACAAGAAAATTATCACTATATAGTTCAATAGACCTTTTACACAGCAGACATGTTGACATGTCATAATAGGAAGAACAGGTATATTTAAAACCATTAATGATGGCTGCATTCCACTTAGGAGAGGCCCTGGTATTGTGCATGTTGACTCACTGAAATAGCTTACTGGGACACTTGATGGAGCCATCGTTAAGGTTATCAATTTCAGCTGTGATTTTCCTACTATGACAAGTCAAAATGTCTGCTGTGAAAAAGGTCTGTTGTATATATATATGTATTTAATTAAAGTTACTACAGCACTGTCATTAATGTTTCTTTAATTACAGTGTAAATAATAAAACATTTGACCATTACCTTGCATAAAAGGTAACTTCCCTAAAACACATTACTTTCACCCAGAAGCTTCCTCACTACAGTGTTCTAGCAAAGAAATAGCTGAGTCAACTCACAGTAGTAGGCCACAAGCCTGCAGCAACTGCTATTATTATTAGTAATAATAATAATAATAATAATAATAATAATACGTTTATTTGATATAGCACCTTTTACAGACAGAGTCACAAAGTGCTTCACATGACAAACTAGGAGTGGTTTAGCCCAGTGAATTAGATCAGTACAGTTATCATCATTATTAAATAGAAAAAATAGAAATGTTAAGTCTGGGCTCTGATTGATAAGAGTTCAAAAATGGAGTTAAACAATTTGAGATCAAATCAGTGATCTTGAAAAGAGTTTTATTTTTCATCATGTACAGTGATGCACAAACAGTGATTGTTCATATTTGAGTTGTATTAAATTATGCAGGTAAACACCAACTGGTCTTTAAACACAAATCAGCTTTCTCTTGACAAAATTCCATTAACTTGGTTCACTCTACCGTGTGTCTTGATGACGATTAAAGTTGTTGAACGGCAAAATACTTTGCACATCTATAACATGACACAGGTGTGTTGGAGAGGGTGATAGATCCAAAGTTGCAAAGAGAAGAGTGATTGGTGCAGACCCAACTCCTACAAAGATGGTTTACATCAACAGTTAGATGTCTTATTGGAAACCATATCAGTAGAAGACAGAATCTGTGTTGTCTCTATCCTTTCTATTTACCCACAGTACATGTATTCTTCTGTTTCTCCCCTTTCTCTCTCTCTCTCTCTCTCTCTTTCTCTGCCTACATGAAGCTGACTGTGGACATGTTGTCATCATTCATACTGTTGAACTGCTGACATCATTGCTGTCCATTCTGCAACAACACACAGAGGCCAAAAGCTTGTCTATGGCCCCTTTCCTCATTAAAACATACAGAAATAAGTCTGCAAGAGGACTCAACCTAAGAAACACATCAGACAGGGAGTAGAGGTTCATGTCATATCTGTCATATTTCAGAAACATGATTCTGGGCAGGAACAGCAGCGTGTAAATAAGCAGGACCAGGACCAGCATTGCCACAATTCGTCGTTTTTCATCAGCGGGAACTGAGATGGAAGCAGACAGGACTTTGAGGGTCCCAACCAGAAAGAATATGAGCAGTGGGAGGGGAAGGAGGAAAAATATGGGTAAGATATACCGGACTACAAAAAAGAAGCGAATGGCAAGAGAAATGATCCAGACCAGGACACAGACCACCACAGAGATCTTGATGGTTCGTCTGAAGCGGTACCACAGTGGGCAGGCGATGACCAAATACCTGTAATACAAGATGTAAGACACAGCTTCAGAATGATATAGTAATACAATGGTCAGACACAGAAGTAGCTACACACATTCTGGATAGACAGATACCTTTCCAGGGCGATGCACACCATGAAGCCAACACTGGCCATCAGACTAGAGTAGTAAATATCTCTGGCTATGTTATCTATGTTCTCATCCTCAGGTTGTGCCACCCAAACGATCATGCAGCAGAACTGAATGAGGTCGGAAATGAGAAGGTTGATGACGTAGATCGGAGCAACATTATCCTTTCCCACCTGCAGGAAAACATTGGTTAAAGTAAAGAAAGCAGTTGTAAACATGTTCTGAACTCCTCCTCCCAAATATGTCTGCAGGGTCCAATCAGCTTAACTTACATTTTTTCAAGCAGTTCATTATTCTTGTAAATATATAGGTCATTAAAATACTTCACCCTAACCCCCTGACATGTGGCCCCCAACTCAGATCAAGATCCTTTACAGACAGAGACTTTACACAAATAGATCTCAGTCATAATGTACGTACCAGAGAATAAAGAGCATAGATGGCCACGAGGGTCAAAGGAAGTCCAATACAGAGGATTATGCATGTCACCACATTTATGATGAATATTGTGTAATTATACAAGGAACTAGCATTATCCGGTAAAGTGTTGTTAATGTAGATATCCTCCATTCTTCAGGGGGAAACCTGTGTACGAGATCAGGTTATAATTCACATAAATACAGGACTCATATATATGATACCCACAAAACAAATCAGATCAAAAATATGTGCAGACGAGTTAGACTTTATTTCCTGCGTCCTGAGTATGTGGAAATGGTGCAATGAAAATGTTGTACCACTTCCTGTTTCCACAAGAGTCGACCAGTACTGCCTGTCAATCTGCAGTTTTTTCTGAGCAGATATCAAGTTGTGCTTTAAAAATACTACGCACATTTCCTGTTTAAAGATATAGCCTGGTTGATAACATCATCAAATATGTGTTTGGTTTCATCATGCCAACATTTGTACTGGAAATGCAAAGCTTCTTTGCTTAGAAATACCCTGAATACAACATGCAACATTTATAGAAGGAACAAAAATACATAGGCATTTCCAACGTGTAGGTATACTACATCAACTACATAATCATAAAGAAATATATGTCATTTTGAAATACTTCCAATAATACTGTACCTTAAAGTCTTCCAATCTTCAATATTAGTCCAATTTAAAGAAGGATACTCCTTGACATCATTTTCGTAACTGGAAACGTTCCTGTTCAATCTACCGTCTGTAACGCAGCCTTGTCCAAAGTGAGCCAAAGAGCAACTACACCATTCCAAGAAAGCTTTTGGACTCTTGCGTATTTCATCAGAATAAGCGAAGGGCCTGGGAGCCGGATGAATCTCAAGCAGAAGAGGACATACTTTACCAATCCCGAGGGGAAATTTAAGTTGTGTTACTATACAGACACACAGGGGAATAGGACCCATACTCATGCATTAAATGAAGAGATGTCAGAGCGAGGGGGCTGGCAATGGACAGGCGCCCAGAGCAGTTGGGGGTTCAGTGACTTGCTCAAGGGACCATTGACATAGCATGGGAGGTAAACTGGCACCTCTCCAGATACCAGTCCTCCCTCCATACTTTGTCCGTCTGACTGAGCTGCTGCTGCCCCAATCTGCGAGCCCATGTTTAATTTGCTCTGGCAGATACGTCTGGTCCCCCTCCCATTCAGATTCCCAGCGGCCTGAGACGTGCCGGCCAATCACAACCTTTTATCTAATATGGGGCGGGTTTAAGACGATGACGTCCAGCACAACCATGGCTCATAGCACAAACTGGGCGGTGCTGATCAAATATGAATCAGGATTATGTTATTGTATTGCTTTCCTAAATGTTTTTACAAACACATTTTAGTGTACTGTTTAGCTGTAATTTGAGCAAGTTGTGTACAGTGCTGTGGAGTAAAGTCTGGCTACACCACAGACACATTCTGGGATAGGAGAAAAAACACTCTGGGTTGTTAAATGAACATGAGCAAACTAACTTGGCTGAATGTTAAAACCAATACATGGTGCCTGAAGTTGCACAAACTGTGTTGAAGTGTGCAGGAACACACAAACTCGTCTTCAAACAAGTCAGTGGTTCTTCTTCACAAAATTCTAAATTCAAGTGTGTCTTGATGATGATTTATATAAACAGCAAAATACTTGCACTGCACATCTGTAACATGAGACAGGTGCATTGGAGGGGGACGAGTAGGTCCAAAGTTGATGAAGAGAAGGTGATTGGTGCAGACCCACAGTCTCCTCCTACAAAAGATGACTTCTCAGTATGTAACACCATTTGCCTGATGAAGGTTTAGTACCAAAACATTGTTAGCTAACTTTGCAAGTTAGACAGTATGCAGAAGTTTCTTTGCAATTTGCATTTTTTTTTTATTTGTATGCAATTATCTTTTAAATTATTCAGATTGCACTTGTAACACCCAGAAGGAAATAAATAATAAATAAATAGAAAAAGATAAAGACTTAATATAGACCAGTTTCTCAGAAGATCTAGTTCTCTCGGGAGAAATGGATATCGGGCAGCAAAGGTGAAACAAGACACAGACTCAAGGGGTTATATATTTAAAAAGGTAAGAAAACAACATTTATTATTTCATTTTGCAGTTATCTTCTTTTTCTATTTAATTTGTCTAATTCTTAAAATACCATTTAACACAGAATAACAACAATATACAAGTAAAAACACACAACACATGCAATAATCAGACTGTTCTAATGAAGTGGCGTATGTATGACACGCCAAGTCGTATTCCATTTAGGCGTGTTATCAAGACGCATAATCGCTTTTTTGCGTTTTTATCAACGCAATTCGCCCGCCATTGAACTACATTACGAGTGAATTTTCGACATAGATAGTAGTATAAAGGGACATTTGTTCGCATAAGGAGGTTGGTTGGTTGGTTGGGGTGGCGGCATGTGTAAAACATGTAAAACACAGGACTTTCATCCACGAGAGCCGGGTTTGCGTCCCACGCGTGGTGATTTTCAGCCGTTTTTTTTTTTTTTTTCCTAAACCCAACCGTTTGTTTTCCTAAGCGTGTTTTTGTCGTTATTTTCTGTGTTTTTGTCGCTTTTTTGTGTTACTAAAGCCTTTCCCAATGTTCTTTTCCTAAACTCAACTTTTTTTTTTTTTTTTTTTTTTTACATGCGTGACGTTGTTCTCGCGATAGTACGCCACGTTCTCGCGATAACACGCAACGTGGTGACGCCACGTGGTGGGTATGTTTACATCTGCTGTATACAGTGTAGACATACACGTGGATAGCTGAAAATGCTACAGATAACACGCCATTTGGCTTTAGGAAAGTGGCATGTGTTTACGCAAAGTCATGATGCCATGTTGCAATAATAAATAAAATACCCTTTCGCTTCTAAAAAATCTCCTTTCCTCTATGGTTTATCCTGGAATCTGGAGCACAGGAACCTATTTTTGACCAGGGGTGCTGAATAACAAAATAATGGATGTCTGACGATTTCTCCCCCCAGGAAATGTTTCAGATTCTGACAGCTAAATACGTCATTTTAGCGCAGTGTATGGGTGAGAGTGAGAAGTTGTAGAAAAGCAGCCACAAATTCCACTGTTCCCCAATTATGCGACAGCACTCGCCACTCCGACTCCACTGCGCGCACCCACATCATAGAAGCGCACTTGACATCATTAGCCTGTTATATAGCTATATAGTATATAGCTAAGGTAAATTACTTTTCTGATCGTCAAAACCACACCAGAGATGTTTGGCTTGAAAATATATGTTAATAATTAGGCTGTAATGACCTCGCCAACAATTTCCTAACTTGTCCCTTCTCCACAGCAAATGTGTCCTAACCATGTCACAGCGGTTTCTGTTACACAAAACATATGCAATGAAAACAATCGTACTTACAGGCATTGCCCTCACAGGGAACGGAATTATCTTTAAAGCAACTTTTCAGCAACAATTCTTTTTAGAAGAAGACCGTTGAAAAGGGCTGACAGGGCTTCTCGAATCATTCTGTAAAGTTATCGTTAGATGCTATGATGGTACTGCTAACGTTAGCCGAGTTGCTTGCTAACGTTATTTCAGACTCAGGCTCTTCAGCTGCCCCAACAGAGTTTGCCTCGGCGGTGGACGACTGTAACATCTACAGATGAAATCTTGCTAATTTTAGCCGCATTACTATACCGGAAGAAACAATCTTGTATCCTTTTCTGCAACATATTCTTCTCTAGAACTAATGTTCCAGTCAACTAGCCTCAGCCTGCTCGCTTCTCAGCGAGTCACGTCACTTGACTCACTTTCACTTTGACCTCTATAGCAGCTATAACAGTTCATTTTTAGTAGGCTATATTCAAACCTATCCATAACCCTTTTTTGCTATTTGCCTCATTATTTGATACAAAAATATAAATAATGTCAGACAGCGAATTAGTAATTATTTAAAAAAGAAAATATATATATATATATATATATATATATATATATATATATATATATATATATATATATATATATATATATAAAATCCAGCTCCTGCCAGCAGGGGGTGCTGCTCCTTCCCACACCCTTGCCTGGAATCCACCTGTCAGGTAAATGCCTACTTTATTTTCATTACCTAATTATATTTCAGATTGGAATGTTTTTTTTTTTTTTTTATTTCCTTTTAGTCAGGCACTCATTACGTTGTTTCCCCCCCTTATTTTGTCATTTACAAATTTATTAATCTTGTTTTATAGTGCCTCTAATTTAACAAGTGGTAATTTTTCCTCCTTTAAATCAATTAAAATACCAACCAAAATATAAAAACAAATGCGTCAGACATCCACTAATATCACTCTGTCATTTACCAAACTGTGACGCATACCATGACCATACATTCTTTAACAAACCAATTTATGCTGTAAATAATAAGTATATAAAGAAGTTGATCCAAGAGCTCCGTTCAATCAGTGTGTAAGTCCCTCTCAGACAGTGTTCTCTCCATCGACCGTGTTCGGGGGAAAAAAAGGAAAAAGTCTATTTGTGGGGAAAGTTAAAAAAGGTTTGTCCTACCACTCTTTGCTGGACTTCAGTAACTCAACTTTCTCTCCTTTCCTTTTCTCGGTCTCTATCTGACTCAGGTTTGGCTCGCCACTCCAGGACCAACTGCAACTCTCTCCAACAGAAGAAACACTGGCTGAAGACTCTCATAGGATCTCATGCAATCTCACACTCCATGAAGACAAAGAAACAAAGAGAAGAGGAAGAAGAAGACCTGGCCTTGTATGCACAAAGACAAGAAAATTATCACTATATAGTTCAATAGACCTTTTACACAGCAGACATGTTGACATGTCATAATAGGAAGCACAGGTATATTTAAAACCATTAATGATGGCTGCATTCCACTTAGGAGAGGCCCTGGTATTGTGCATGTTGACTCACTGAAATAGCTTACTGGGACACTTGATGGAGCCATCGTTAAGGTTATCAATTTCAGCTGTGATTTTCCTGCTATGACAAGTCAAAATGTCTGCTGTGAAAAAGGTCTGTTGTATATATATATATGTATTTAATTAAAGTTACTACAGCACTGTCATTAATGTTTCTTTAATTACAGTGTAAATAATAAAACATTTGACCATTACCTTGCAAAAAAGGTAACTTCCCTAAAACACATTACTTTCACCCAGAAGCTTCCTCACTACAGTGTTCTAGCAAAGAAATAGCTGAGTCAACTCACAGTAGTAGGCCACAAGCCTGCAGCAACTGCTATTATTATTAGTAATAATAATAATAATAATAATAATAATAATAATAATAATAATAATACGTTTATTTGATATAGCACCTTTTACAGACAGAGTCACAAAGTGCTTCACATGACAAACTAGGAGTGGTTTAGCCCAGTGAATTAGATCAGTACAGTTATCATCATTATTAAATAGAAAAAATAGAAATGTTAAGTCTGAGCTCTGATTGATAAGAGTTCAAAAATGGAGTTAAACAATTTGAGATCAAATCAGTGATCTTGAAAAGAGTTTTATTTTTCATCATGTACAGTGATGCACAAACAGTGATTGTTCATATTTGAGTTGTATTAAATTATGCAGGTAAACACCAACTGGTCTTAAAACACAAATCAGCTTTCTCTTGACAAAATTCCATTAACTTGGTTCACTCTACCGTGTGTCTTGATGACGATTAAAGTTGTTGAGCGGCAAAATACTTTGCACATCTATAACATGACACAGGTGTGTTGGAGAGGGTGATAGATACAAAGTTGCAAAGAGAAGAGTGATTGGTGCAGACCCAACTCCTACAAAAGATGGCTTACATCAACAGTTAGGTGTCTTATTGGAAACCATATCAGTAGAAGACAGAATCTGTGTTGTCTCTATCCTTTCTATTTACCTACATGTATTCTTCTGTTTCTCCCCTTTCTCTCTCTCTCTCTCTTTCTCTGCCTACATGAAGCTGACTGTGGACATGTTGTCATCATTCATACTGTTGAACTGCTGACATCATTGCTGTCCATTCTGCAACAACACACAGAGGCCAAAAGCTTGTCTATGGCCCCTTTCCTCATGAAAACATACAGAAATAAGTCTGCAAGAGGACTCAACTTAAGAAACACACGAACCACGATGCCGAGGGCCGTGTCATATCTGTCATGTTTTTCCAGAAGCAAGATGTTTATGGGCAGGAACAGCAGCGTGTAAATAAGCAGCACCAGGACCAACATTGCCACAATTCGTCGTTTTTCATCAGCGGGAACTGAGATGGAAGCAGACAGGGCTTTGAGGGTCCCAAACAGAAAGAATATGAGCAGTGGGAGGGGAAGGAGGAAAGATATGGGTAAGATATACCCAAATGCAAAAAAGAAGCAAATGGCAAGAGAAATGATCCAGACCAGGACACAGACCACCACAGAGATCTTGATGGTTCGTCTGAAGCGGTACCACAGTGGGCAGGCGATGACCAAATACCTGTAATACAAGATGTAAGACACAGCTTCAGAATGATATAGTAATACAATGGTCAGACACAGAAGTAGCTACACACATTCTGGATAGACAGATACCTTTCCAGGGCGATGCACACCATGAAGCCAACACTGGCCATCAGACTAAAGCCATAAATAAGTCTGCCTATGCCATATGTGTTCTGTTCCTCAGGTTTTGCCACCGAAACAATCATGCAGCAGAGCTGAATGAGGTCAGAAATGAGAAGGTTGATGACGTAGATCGGAGCAACATTATCCTTTCCCACCTGCAGGAAAACATTGGTTAAAGTAAAGAAAGCAGTTGTAAACATGTTCTGAACTCCTCCTCCCAAATATGTCTGCAGGGTCCAATCAGCTTCATGTACATTTTAACTAAGCAGTTCATTATTCCTGTAAATGTATAGGTCATAAAATACTTCACCCCAGCCCTCTGACATGTGGCCCCCAACTCAGATCAAGATCCTTTACAGACAGAGACTTTACACAAATAGATCTCAGTCATAATGTACGTACCAGAGAATAAAGAGCATAGATGGCCACGAGGGTCAAAGGAAGTCCAATACAGATGACTATGCATGTCACCACATATATGATGAATTCTAATTCATTATATTGGTTGTTGTAGGAAACATAGTTCTCTGAAATGTTGTTGAAATCTCCCATTCTTCAGAGTGAAATCTGTTGAGGAGATCAGGTTATAAAAAGAGATGTGAAACATGTTTAATATCTACCTAACATTGTTCAGTTCACACAAATGCAGTATACATATATAGAATACTCAAAAATCAAATCATTTAAAACACTATTTGCGTATTGCTTTCAGTATTAAAATTCCTTAATATTTGTTACTGTAGTATTTGATTAAATATCATAAGCAGATATGCTTCTGATATTTAATCAAATACTACAGTTTCAGATAGCACAAGTTCTAGTGATGAATAGAAATATTTAACGTGCTGATGTGAGGTCATTACTGCAGCCACAGAACCTCATCCGTGTTTCAGTAATTTAATATAATGATTAATGTTGATTACATTTGTTTAGGACATTTTGCCTGTCTTCTGTGCTGATGCCCCACTACTTGTTGAATGCCCCTCTGCCCTCTGGTTTTGATGAGACTGATTCATCCACTTGATAAACCATCTGCATTATCTTTTGTGTAAAGATTAATTTTCTTAATTTCACTAAACATCTCTAACTGAATGAGTAAATGACTGTAACCTGTCTTGGGTTACATAACATAACATCAGTCATCGTATTTTCACGACACACAAAACTATTTTGCATAATAAGCTCATTATTATTATCATTATCATTATTTCCCAAATATCTTTCTGTGAATTAATGAGGTTTCAGAACATACATACATACATACATACATACATACATACATACATACAGTGGGGAGAACAAGTATTTGATACACTGCCGATGTTGCAGGTTTTCCTACTTACAAAGCATGTAGAGGTCTGTAATTTTTATCATAGGTACACTTCAACTGTGAGAGACAGAATCTAAAACTAAAACAAAATCCAGAAAATCACATTGTATGATTTTTAAATAATTAATTTGCATTTTATTGCATGACATAATTATTTGATCACCTACCAACCAATAAGAATTCTGTCTCTCACAGACCTGTTAGTTTTTCTTTAAGAAGCCCTCCTGTTCTCCACTCATTACCTGTATTAACTGCACCTGTTTGAACTCATTACCTGTATAAAAGACACCTGTCCACACACTCAATCAAACAGACTCCAACCTCTCCACAATGGCCAAGACCAGAGAGCTGTGTAGGGACATCAGGGATACAATTGTAGACCTGCACAAGGCTGGGATGGGCTATAGGACAATAGGCTTGGTGTGAAGGCAACAACTGTTGGCGCAATTATTAGAAAATGGAAGAAGTTCGAGATGACGGTCAATCTCCCTCGGTCTGGGGCTCCATGCAAGATCTCACCTCGTGGGGCATCAATGATCATGTGGAAGGTGAGGGATCAGCCCAGAGCTACACAGCAGGACCTGGTCAAGGACTTGAAGAGAGCTGGGACCACAGTCTCAAAGAAAACCATTAGTAACACACTATGCCGTCATGGATTAAAATCCTGCAGTGCACGCAAGGTCCCCCTGATCAAGCCAGCGCATGTCCAGGCCCGTCTGAAGTTTGACAATGACCATCTGGATGATCCAGAGGAGGAATGGGAGAAGGTCATGTGGTCTGATGAGACAAAAATAGAACTTTTTGGTCTAAACTCCACTCGCTGTGTTTGGAGGAAGAAGAAGGATGAGTACAACCCCAAGAACACCATCCCAACCGTGAAGCATGGAGGTGGAAACATCATTCTTTGGGGATGCTTTTCTGCAAAGGGGACATGACGACTGCACCGTATTGAGGGGAGGATGGATGGGGCCATGTATCGCGAGATCTTGGCCAACAACCTCCTTCCCTCAGTAAGAACATTGAAGATGGTTCGTGGCTGGTTCTTCCAGCATGAAAACGACCCAAAGCACACAGCCAGGGCAACTAAGGAGTGGCTCCGTAAGAAGCATCTCAAGGTCCTGGAGTGGCCTAGCTAGTTTCCAGACCTGAACCCAATAGAAAATCTTTGGAGGGAGCTGAAAGTCTGTATTGCCCAGCGACAGCCCCCTAAACCTGAAGGATCTGGAGGAGGTCTGTATGGAGGAGTGGGCCAAAATCCCTGCTGCAGTGTGTGCAAACCTGGTCAAGAACTACAGGAAACGTATGATCTCTGTAATTGCAAACAAAGGTTTCTGTACCAAATATTAAGTTCTGCTTTTCTGATGTATTAAATAATTATGTCATGCAATAAAATGCAAATTAATTACATAAACATCATACAATGTGATTTTCTGGATTTTTGTTTTAGATTCCGTCACTCACAGTTGAAGAGTACCTATGATAAAAATTACAGACTTCTACATGCTTTGTAATTGCTACATGCTTTTGTTGTTTAATTATACATTTTCTATCTTTGTTACACAATCACATATCCATAAGGCTTACAATTTAAGGTAAGACAGGGAAAAATCCAAATGAAATATAGTTGGTTTAAACACAGTACAGTCCACAGCTGTCTGCTTGTTAAAGGTTGCATCTTCATGACTATTTACAATGTGTTACCTTTGTAAACAATCTATATAATAAAATGTCACAACATTTACCTTTGACAGCTGCAAGACACTGAATGAGTCCCCTACACCAATGTCTGATGTTTTGTCCTCTACATCCAAACAGTCTACAATAAATATGGTAAAGTTACATAACATGCAGTAGGTTGACAGTAATCCACGCCTCCTCTTCAAAGAAAGTGATGTCATGAGTATGAACATAAAGTAGTGCGAGAGGGGGGGGGGGTTGAAAAACACCACAAGTAGTAATCAACACATGCATGTTAAGTCTGTTTAATATATATATTAAATTGTATTATATTTAATTCGATGAGCTTATTGAAGGTTTAAATTTCCTTGAACATATGTTTATAATATATTTACATAAAACATTAAAGAGTAATTTAAACAATTCAAAATATAAACACAGCTAAAATAAAATAAGATGTGAGAATAAGACAGATATGTATTAAGTGATAAAATGAATAATAAATGTGACGAAATAGGAATGTGGAATAAAAAGAATCAAACCTGAAATTAAAAAAGCAAAAACTAAAAATAAATCAAGAAAATAAAACAGGAAATTAATATCAACATGTTGTCTTCCATGACTTCCCACTAAGTAAATACATTTTTCAGGTCGTCTGGGACAGGTCTGCTTTCTGTCCCCAGAGTCCAAACTAAACAGGGAGAAGCAGCGTTCAGTTTTTATGCTCCACATATCTGGAACAAACTTCCAGAAAACTGCAGGTCCGACGCAACTCTCAGTTCTTTTAAATCAAGGCTGAAGACTTTTCTTTTTAATGTTGCCTTTCTTTAAATAATTGTTCATTTCTTAATTTCTTATACCGCACTGTAACTGATTGCATCGTGTGGGTTTAATAAGAAACAACCTTTTACGAATATAAAAGGGATTTACAGTTGAAATCAGACCACTAATAACAAAAAGTGTGAATTTCAACCGAAAGGGTTTTTGCGAAAGTTTTTCCAAGAAAGAAAAGACTTGTAGTGACGACTATATTTTAAAGTAAAAGTACTTTTTCCACGCCAAGATGGGTGGCCAGAAGGCCCAGATTGGAAGTGGTAAAGTCCTCCGGGAGGCCAGGTTCCAAACCTGAGTTGCAACAGAAAAAGAGTTAAAGTATAAGTCGTCTGGGAGGCCCGAGTTGGACTCGGTTAACTTGTTCTTATACTGCACTGTAAATTTTATTCTCGTCTTTTCTCTGTTTTTAATTTGTTTTTAATCGTTTTTAACTGCTCTTTAATGTTTTAATTTTTTTATCGTTTTCTAACTGCTCTTTAATGTTTTATGTAAAGCACTTTGAATTGCCCTGTTGCTGAAATGTGCTGTACAAATAAAGCTGCCTTGCCTTAAGTCTGCTCTCTTCCAGGACCCTGTCTTTAAGATACTGTTCAGCAACGTGTACCAGAATGTGTGCATGTACCAGGACTTCTACTACAAGACCTTTAAGCTCCCTGACTGTTCTCCCAGTGTGGACCCGACTGTCACCTACCCCGTGGCTTTGAGCTGCCACTGCGGCCGCTGTGCTATGGCCACGTCTGACTGCACCTTTGGGAGCCTGCAGCCCAACTTCTGCATTCATGACATACCTTTCTACATCAGGCAGAGTTTAGATTCTCTGCCCGAGCCCGAGCCCGAGCCCGGCACGGCCTGACCCGACCCGGGCCGATATTTTCCACCGCTATCCTCGAGCCGGGCCGGGCCGGTGATCAAGCATTTGTGTTTTTTTAATCATTACTTTATCAGCCTTATTCGGTGGGGAGAAAACTATGCCTCTCCAGCTTCTCCCATAGCTCTGGGTGGATGTCCTGCACTGACTTGAGTGTGAGGTAAACTGTGCTACATCATGTCTCTGCAGCACTGTCGTCGGCCAGTGCATCAGCATGCAGACCGTGCCGAAGGACAGTATTAGTTAGGTGATCGAGACAAGAAAGTCTCCTATATGGTTCCAGGGCTTTGATTATGTTGCTGCCTTGATCTCTTACCCACACTATTCAGCTGGGGGAGCAGCTAGGGTCGAGGTATTTTTTACGTTTCTTCATTTGGATCCATTTGCGATCCATTCCAGTCTGAATTTACATGCTTCGTCCTTGTTGCATTATTCATTAAGATAATTCTAAACAGATTTCTGCAGTTCAAACAACTCAGAATTGTAGTTGAGAATGTCAGTTATAACGGCCCAAGTATGAAAAAATTGTAAGGTTTAAATCAGGCTCATAATTACAGTTAATGTGTCGGACAGGGCCGGGCTCGGATGCAACATGCACAGGCTCGGGTAGGGTCGGGCTTGATTTTTTGGGCCCGATCTAAGCTCTAGCATCAGGTGCTGTAAATAAAGATTGTGCCATTTACCAGAGGAAAGGAATTATGTTTCTATCTGCAAAGAACAAATAACCACATTGAGCACTTCTTGACGTTCAATGTGGGTACTTTGGTAATCAACCAGACGTTTCCGCTCAGTTTCCATCAAGTACGCAGCGTCACTCTTTTGAGTGTTACATTATGCCAGACATGTAAGATCTGAGTCATCTTTGAATACATGATTTGTATGTTTTTGGGAAACAGTGGTGTGCAAGATTAACTTTGTTATTGGGGTTTTAAAATAGATGAATTGACAGAGGTTTTCTGTAATAAACTGTATAATTGTAGAAGTTAATGCACAGTTACATTTAAGACAGGTGTTTTGGTCTATTATAATAAAACTAAATTAAATCTATGTATATTTCACGTTATTTCAACAGCATTTCAATGATGCAGTTTTGCTTTAATTTTCCAGTGTTTGACTACAAAGGCTGCACCTGCTGGAAACAAACAGTAGTAGAATGGATATGCCTATTACAATTGTATCAAAAAATCGGGGGAAAAAACAATTCAAAGTAACAACCTTTTACGAATATAAAAGGGATTTACAGTTGAAATCAGACCACTAATAACAAAAAGTGTGAATTTCAACCGAAAGGGTTTTTGCGAAAGTTTTTCCAAGAAAGAAAAGACTTGTAGTGACGACTATATTTTAAAGTAAAAGTACTTTTTCCACGCCAAGATGGGTGGCAAGAAGGCCCAGATTGGAAGTGGTAAAGTCCTCCGGGAGGCCAGGTTCCAAACCTGAGTTGCAACAGAAAAAGAGTTAAAGTATAAGTCGTCTGGGAGGCCCGAGTTGGACTCGGTTAACTTGTTCTTATACTGCACTGTAAATTTTATTCTCGTCTTTTCTCTGTTTTTAATTTGTTTCTAATCGTTTTTAACCGCTCTTTAATGTTTTATGTAAAGCACTTTGAATTGCCCTGTTGCTGAAATGTGCTGTACAAATAAAGCTGCCTTGCCTTAAGTCTGCTCTCTTCCAGGACCCTGTCTTTAAGATACTGTTCAGCAACGTGTACCAGAATGTGTGCATGTACCAGGACTTCTACTACAAGACCTTTAAGCTCCCTGACTGTTCTCCCAGTGTGGACCCGACTGTCACCTACCCCGTGGCTTTGAGCTGCCACTGCGGCCGCTGTGCTATGGCCACGTCTGACTGCACCTTTGGGAGCCTGCAGCCCAACTTCTGCATTCATGACATACGTTTCTACATCAGGCAGAGTTTAGATTCTCTGCCCAAGCCCGAGCCCGAGCCCGGCACGGCCTGACCCGACCCGGGCCGATATTTTCCACCGCTATCCTCGAGCCGGGCCGGGCCGGTGATCAAGCATTTGTGTTTTTTTAATCATTACTTTATCAGCCTTATTCGGTGGGGAGAAAACTATGCCTCTCCAGCTTCTCCCATAGCTCTGGGTGGATGTCCTGCACTGACTTGAGTGTGAGGTAAACTGTGCTACATCATGTCTCCCCCCCCCCCCTGCAGCACTGTCGTCGGCCAGTGCATCAGCATGCAGACCGTGCCGAAGGACAGTATTAGTTAGGTGATCGAGACAAGAAAGTCTCCTATATGGTTCCAGGGCTTTGATTATGTTGCTGCCTTGATCTCTTACCCACACTATTCAGCTGGGGGAGCAGCTAGGGTCGAGGTATTTTTTACGTTTCTTCATTTGGATCCATTTGCGATCCATTCCAGTCTGAATTTACATGCTTCGTCCTTGTTGCATTATTCATTAAGATAATTCTAAACAGATTTCTGCAGTTCAAACAACTCAGAATTGTAGTTGAGAATGTCAGTTATAACGGCCCAAGTATGAAAAAATTGTAAGGTTTAAATCAGGCTCATAATTACAGTTAATGTGTCGGACAGGGCCGGGCTCGGATGCAACATGCACAGGCTCGGGTAGGGTCGGGCTTGATTTTTTGGGCCCGATCTAAGCTCTAGCATCAGGTGCTGTAAATAAAGATTGTGCCATTTACCAGAGGAAAGGAATTATGTTTCTATCTGCAAAGAACAAATAACCACATTGAGCACTTCTTGACATTCAATGTGGGTACTTTGGTAATCAACCAGACGTTTCCGCTCAGTTTCCATCAAGTACGCAGCGTCACTCTTTTGAGTGTTACATTATGCCAGACATGTAAGATCTGAGTCATCTTTGAATACATGATTTGTATGTTTTTGGGAAACAGTGGTGTGCAAGATTAATTTTGTTATTGGGGTTTTAAAATAGATGAATTGACAGAGGTTTTCTGTAATAAACTGTATAATTGTAGAAGTTAATGCACAGTTACATTTAAGACAGGTGTTTTGGTCTATTATAATAAAACTAAATTAAATCTATGTATATTTCACGTTATTTCAACAGCATTTCAATGATGCAGTTTTGCTTTAATTTTCCAGTGTTTGACTACAAAGGCTGCACCTGCTGGAAACAAACAGTAGTAGAATGGATATGCCTATTACAATTGTATCAAAAAATCGGGGGAAAAAACAATTCAAAGTAACAACCTTTTACGAATATAAAAGGGATTTACAGTTGAAATCAGACCACTAATAACAAAAAGTGTGAATTTCAACCGAAAGGGTTTTTGCGAAAGTTTTTCCAAGAAAGAAAAGACTTGTAGTGACGACTACATTTTAAAGTAAAAGTACTTTTTCCACGCCAAGATGGGTGGCAAGAAGGCCCAGATTGGAAGTGGTAAAGTCCTCCGGGAGGCCAGGTTCCAAACCTGAGTTGCAACAGAAAAAGAGTTAAAGTATAAGTCGTCTGGGAGGCCCGAGTTGGACTCGGTTAACTTGTTCTTATACTGCACTGTAAATTTTATTCTCGTCTTTTCTCTGTTTTTAATTTGTTTCTAATCGTTTTTAACCGCTCTTTAATGTTTTATGTAAAGCACTTTGAATTGCCCTGTTGCTGAAATGTGCTGTACAAATAAAGCTGCCTTGCCTTAAGTCTGCTCTCTTCCAGGACCCTGTCTTTAAGATACTGTTCAGCAACGTGTACCAGAATGTGTGCATGTACCAGGACTTCTACTACAAGACCTTTAAGCTCCCTGACTGTTCTCCCGGCGTGGACCCGACTGTCACCTACCCCGTGGCTTTGAGCTGCCACTGCGGCCGCTGTGCTATGGCCACGTCTGACTGCACCTTTGGGAGCCTGCAGCCCAACTTCTGCATTCATGACATACCTTTCTACTACTAGTCTCCAGAAATAAAGCACATTAAAACACTCTCTAAGAACTGTGTGAATGTTTAGCATCAGGTGCTGTAAATAAATACTGTTCCATTTACCAGAGGAAAGGAATTATGTTTCTATCTGCAAAGAACAAATAACCACATTGAGCACTTCTTGACATTCAATGTGGGTACTTTGGTTATCAACCAGACGTTTCCTGTCAGTTTCCATCAAGTACGCAGCGTCACCCTTTTGAGTGTTACATTATGCCAGACATGTAAGATCTGAGTCATCTTTAAATACATGATTTGTATGTTTTTGGGAAACAGTGGTGTGCAAGATTAACTTTGTTATTTGGGTTTTAAAACAGGTGAATTGACAGAGGTTTTCTGTAATAAACTGTATAATTGTAGAAGTTAAAGCACAGTTACATTTGAGATAGGTGTTTTGGTCTATTACAATGAAACTGAAATGCTGTTGAAATAATGTGAAATATATTTCACATTATTTCAACAGCATTTCAATGATGCAGTTTAGCTTTAATTTTCCAGTGTTTGACTACAAAGGCTGCACCTGCTGGAAACAGACAGTAGTAGAATGGATATGCCTATTACAATTGTATCAAAAAAGCGAACATAAAAACATAAAGCAATAACAAAAACATCAAATCAAACATTTTTATGTAGCTCTTAAAAATGAAAGACCAGACCATAAGTTTCAAGTTGATTTCATTTATATAGCACTTTTTTGGTGAACAAAGTGCTTCAAAAAGACAAAAACACAATATGTATACAATACAAGCATCAAACACAAATCTTCTTGGCCATGTGAACATTAACAGACTTCTTGACTCTGTCACAAACTGGCTCAGTGAATGTGACAAACAGTGATCTGTTCAGCATATGTCAGACACTGTTAAAAAACATGAAGTTGACTAGCAGGCACCCAGATAAGCCCACACTCTATTTCACTTTGTTTTTTCTGGAGAACTCTGTCGACACATGCCCACCAATGGTGTGCATGTGTCGACAGAGTTCTCCAGAAAAATGATCTTATTATCAGTGTTCAAAGTTTGGAAACAGAGGAAACTTAAGAAAGCAAAAGTCCCCTGCCAAGTTATTATTTTTTTGTACAGAGGAGCAATAGAAAGCATCCTGACTGGAAACATTACAAACTGGCATGTTATTTAATTTAAAATGGATTATTCTATCTTCAGTTATTTTATTCTCCCTTATTGTTTTAAAACACTTTGAATTGTCTCTGTGTTTGAGATGTGCTGTCCAAACATAGCTGCCATGCCTTGCTTTAATGCAGTGAGTTAATCAAAGGCAGACATTCCCATTTTTGTTAAGAAACAGACTTTTAATTTAACTTCAAGAAAATGCCTAAATAACTGCTCCACATTACATCCTACAAGCTAGCATGCCCCCCACTAAAACACCAAAAATAAAACTGATAATAAATAAAGATAAATAAATAGTATGTAGTCTAGTTTATTATCTGTACACAAAATTATAGAAGAGTAAAACCAACTTAGTTCAATGCATAGATCATGAACAGGTTTGTATGATATTGTACAAAAACGTATGCATAACAATGGGGGGGGGGGGCGTCCTTCTTACATTACACAATAATAAAACTCACAATTTTTAAAAAGTAAAAAGTTGTGGATATACGTCGTGGATAGGTAATTCAGCACTGTAGTGGTTATGACCATATTAGTGACTATGCTACATGGAAACGGACCAAATTATGTTTGGGTCCTCTACATAGACTGTACAGTAAAATAGTGTTTTAGATGGCTAGCTGTAGTCTCGCTAAGTCCCGTGGGAATTCAGTTGTAGCAGGGTCTGGCATGACCAGATATTTTATAAATATTTTAAATAACACAAAACAACTAAATGGTTATGGGTAATACATCTGATTTCATATACTGCTTTAGTAAAAAAAATATTACCTGGCTGACGATGGGAGCAGCAGGACGCAAAAAACGAAAGTTACTGTTGCACTAGTCTTGACATAGTTAGTTTTGCAAACAGACATTACAGTTTTAGTTTAGTTATCGTTTTTTTGTAATGCCTCGTTTTTATTTTTATTTCAGTTAACGACAATGTTTTTTCCCACCTAGTTTTCGTTATTTCGTTCATTTTCGTTAATGATTATAACCTTGGCTGGAACTGAGATGGAAGCAGATAGGGTCCCAACCAGGAAGAATATGAGAAGTGGGAGGGGAAGGAGGAAAAAGATGGCTAAGATGATTACTTTAATTTTTGAATCATACAAAAATACAAAAACTGTAGCCAATGGCAAGAGAAATGATCCAGACCACGACACTAAATTAAATTGGATCACTTATCTAGGCCGAGAAAAGCCAGAAAATGTGTTTTTGGCTCATGTGGATGATAGACACCAAATCCCAGAATGCACTTGCTTCGCTGCTTTAGCGTCTACTCCCTAGCCACGCCTACCGTTTACAGACAGACAGTGAGACAATCAACTCAACTTAACTGTGTTTTATTGTCATTTCAACCATATACACAAAACAACATTTCACCGTGGCTCAAGTGGTTACACAATTAAAATATATGAAAATGACATTATATAAAAACGACATACGAAACAGGCTACATTTAGTGCACACACATTATATGCTCCGTAAAGTTCAGCTAACACATAGCTACTAGCATTAGCGCTTGGTGGGCTGTAAACACACTGAGTATAAACACATTTGCGTGGAATGTAGAATGGTTGGCATTTAAGTCACAAACTCCACCAGCAGTTAGCAGTTAATAGACAGGTGTTTTGGTCTATTACAATAAAACTAAATTAAATCTATGTATATTTCACGTTATTTCAACAGCAATATAATGATGCAGTTTAGCTTTAATTTTCCAGTGTTTGACTACAAAGGCTGCACCTGCTGGAAACAAACAGTAGTAGAATGGATATGCCTATTACAATTGTATCAAAAAAGCGAACATAAAAACATGTTGAAAATATCACAGATTCATGCCCCTCAGGTATTGATCCTAATGGCACTTTACAAGTGAATGAATCTGAAAATGTTTTCTGCAGGGTAACATGTAGTACTAGTACTATTCCAGTTATAATCAACAACAGACCATACAAAGTGTTGAATCCCCTAAGTAATAAGAAGTTGACTGCAAACATAGTCAATTTAGCATCCAGTTCACGTCAGCCACAGGTAACCAAAAAAGGGGCAATACTTAACAACCTAATTGGAATTACAACTACCACTGCAATGATAGAACAGGATAGGAAAATTAGATGCGGTCTACTAAATATCAGATCTCTGTCTTCTAAAGCAATACTAGTAAACGAATTGATATCCGATAATCAAATTGATCTATTCTGTCTAACTGAAACATGGCTGGGCCATGAAGAGTATGTCAGTCTAAATGAAGCCACTCCTCCCACTCATATTAATACTCAAATTTCTAGAGGCTCAGGCCGAGGAGGGGGAGTTGCAGCCATATTTGACTCAAACCTGTTAATTAATCCTAAACCTAAACTAAATTATAACTCTTTTGAAAATCTCGTTCTTAATCTTCAGCATCCAACATGGAAAACAGTACAGCCTATTATATTTGTTGTTGTCTACCGAGCACCAGGTCCATATTCTGAATTTTTATCTGAATTCTCAGAGTTTTTATCATGTGTAGTCCTAAAATCAGACAAAGTACTTATTGTAGGTGATTTTAATATCCATGTGGACGTTGACAGCAATAGCCTTAGTACTGCTTTCAACTCACTACTAGACCCAATTGGTTTCAGTCAGAGTGTGCATGAGGCCACGCACTGTTTTAACCACACCCTTGACCTTGTGCTGGCATATGGCATCAAAATTGAAGACGTAATAGTATTCCCGCAAAATCCTTTATTATCAGACCACTTCTTAATAACTTTCGAATTCTTACTACCCGACTATACGAAATTAGATAAAAGCTTCTACACTAGAAGCCTATCTGACAGTGCTATAGCTAAATTCAAGGAAGATATTCCAACAGCACTAAACTCATTACCGTGCCGTAATATAACACAGGATCTTTATGTAAACTTTAGTCCCTCTCAAATTGATAATTTCGTAGACGGTGCTATGGCCTGCCTACGGACTACTTTAGACTCTGTTGCTCCCCTTAAAAAGAAGACGATGAAGCAAAGGAAACTAGCGCCTTGGTATAACTCCCAAACTCGTAAATTAAAGCAAATCTCGCGCAAACTTGAAAGTAAATGGCGTTCCACCAAACTGGAAGAATCTCGTTTAGACTGGTGTGGTATATTGACAACCTATAACATTCTATACACTTTGACTTAAGAGTTGGTATAAGGAGGATGCATGAACTTTACTCTACATTCACTGAGAACATCTGGAAATTGTTAACATGAGCAGAGGTCCCCCCAAGACAGAAGATACCTTTTTTGGAGTTGTGCCAGATAACAGGCATCGATTGGTCAGTTATCCATCCAATGGTATACTCACACATATCACGTCCTATGTTGATACAATGCATAGGATATATACGTTGTTCACACAAAGAAAAGGCAGAACGACTTTTTGGAAGAATTTGGGTTGGTCGTTCTCCAAGCTCTCTGCAGGAGTTTGTAAAATTGATGCTGAATCTTTGCTTGTAATAAACCTTTTTAACAGTGTCGGCGGATTCCTCTTCATACAGCATCACAGCATTACTATTTAAGACACCACACTGGCAAGACAGTCTGAAAACCTATAGGAAGACCCTAAGAAAGGCCAGATCAGACTACTATTCATCACTAATAGAAGAAAATAAGAACAACCCAAGGTTTCTTTTCAGCACTGTAGCGAGGCTGACAGATAGCCACAGCTCTATTGAGCCATCTATTCCTATAGCTCTGAGTAGTGATGACTTCATGAGTTTCTTTAACGATACAATTACAACAATTAGAGATACTATTCATCACCTCTTGCCCCCAACCTCTAATGGGTCACCTTTAACTGACGAAAAAGAACGACTAGACCTGACATATACTTAGATTGCTTTTATCCTATAAACCCTCAACAATTAATGTTAAAGGTCTCTTCAGCTAAGCCATCTACCTGTCTCTTGGACCCCATCCCAACGAGGCTACTTAAAGAAGCGTTACCCGTGGTTAACACTTCATTACTAGACATGATAAATATGTCTTTATTGACAGGTTATGTACCGCAGTCATTTAAAGTAGCTGTGATAAAACCTCTACTGAAAAAACCCACCCTCAATCCTGAGGTCTTAGCCAACTATAGACCTATATCTAACCTTCCCTTTCTCTCCAAGATCCTTGAGAAAGTAGTCTCTAATCAGTTATGTGATTTTCTACATAGCAATAGCTTATTTGAGGACTTTCAGTCAGGATTTAGAAAGCATCATAGCACAGAGACGGCACTGGTGAAAATTACTAACGACCTTCTAACTGCTTCAGACAAAGGACTTGTCTCCGTACTTGTCTTATTAGATCTTAGTGCTGCAGTCGATACTATTGACCATACCATCCTCTTACAGAGACTGGAACATTTAGTTGGCATTAAAGGAATCGCACTAAACTGGTTTAAGTCCTATTTTTCTGATCGATCGCAATTTGTTAATGTTAACAATAAACCCTCCAATTACGCTAAAATTAACCATGGCGTTCCTCAAGGCTCAGTGCTTGGACCAATTCTATTCTCCTTATATATGCTTCCTCTAGGCAATATTATTAGGAAACACTCAATTAACTTTCACTGTTATGCGGATGACACCCAATTATATCTGTCAATCAAGCCAGACGAAACCAGCCAGCTAGCTAAACTTCAAGCTTGCATTAAAGATATAAAATCATGGATGGCCTACAATTTCCTGATGTTAAACTCAAACAAAACCGAAGTTATTGTGCTGGGCCCGAAACACCTACGAACCTCATTAGCCGAAGATATAATTACTCTGGATGGCATTGCCCTGGCCTCCAGTACTACTGTCAGAAATCTAGGAGTTATTTTTGATCAGGATCTATCCTTTAACGCCCATCTAAAACTAACCTCTAGAACAGCCTTTTTTCACCTTCGTAACATTGCTAAAATTAGGAACATCCTGTCTCAAAACGATGCTGAAAAACTAGTCCATGCATTCGTTACTTCCAGGCTGGACTATTGTAATTCCTTATTATCAGGATGCTCAAATAAAACCCTTAGGACTCTCCAGCTGATCCAGAATTCTGCAGCACATGTTCTGACAAGAACTAAGAAAAGAGATCACATTTCTCCTGTATTAGCTTCTCTCCATTGGCTTCCTGTAAAATCCAGGATTGAATTTAAAATCCTTCTTCTGACCTATAAAGCTCTAAATGGTCAAGCTCCTTCATATCTTGAGGACCTCTTAGTACCTTATTGTCCCACTAGAGCACTACGCTCCCAGAATGCAGAGTTACTTGTGGTTCCTAGAGTCTCTAAAAGTAGAATGGGAGGCAGAGCCTTCAGCTATCAGGCTCCTCTCCTGTGGAACCAGCTCCCAACTTGGGTTCGGGGGGCAGACACCGTCGCTACATTTAAGACTAAAGTGAAAACTCTCCTCTTTGATAAAGCTTATAGTTAGGGAGTGAGGAGTTGCAGTGAACGCCTAGACCGGCGGGGCAGGGTGCATAGCTGCAGACACAGCACCCCTGCTTCTCTCTGCTTCTCTTTACAGTCATCAGATTTACCTATCGTATAATCAATAATATAGTGCCTCTCCTAGTTATGCTGTTATAATTCTAGACTGCTGAGGAAGTTCCTTCTTATGACACGCTCTTTTCTTTTGTTTCCTTTTATGCACATCCTGTCTCAGAAGTGCTTGTTACTCACCTAGCTCTGCTACACCCTGCTACGCTCTGCGATTCCCTGCAATGCCCGGCTACGTCCTGCCGCATCCACCGCGTCCACCCATGCTCTGCTGTGCCACGCTACATCCTGTACCGTCATAACCCCAACCGTCAGATACCGCCCACCAAGAGTCTGGGTCTGCCGAGGTTTCTTCCTAAAAGGGAGTTTTTCCTCGCCACTGTCGCAATAGCCACTGCTAATGCTTGCTCTTGGGGGAACTATTGGAATTGCTGGGGCTTTATAGAGTGTGGTCTAGACCTACTCTATCTGTAAAGTGTCTCGAGATAACTTTTGTTATGATTTGATACTATAAATAAAATTGAATTGAATTGAAAGCAATAACAAAAACATCAAACCAAACATTTTTGTGTAGCTCTTAAAAATGAAAGACCAAACCATAAGTTTCAAGTTGATTTCATTTATATAGCACTTTTCTGGTGAACAAAGTGCTTCAAAAAGACAAAAACACAATATGTATACAATACAAGCATCAAACACAAATCTTCTTGGCCATGTGAACATTAACAGACTTCTTGACTCTGTCACAAACTGGCTCAGTGAATGTGATAAAGAGTATGTCAGATATGTCAGACACCACAAAAAACAGGAAGTTGACTAGCAGGCACCCAGATAAGCCCACACTCTATTTTACTTTGGTTTTTCTTGAGAACTCTGTTGACATATGCACACCAAATGGTTTTTACGTCATCATACCATCTCTGTGACTAGGTACCTATTATTGCTGTTCTGCTGTTATCCAGCATTACATGGAGGATCATCGGATCTATAAGTGTTAAAAATTTGGAAACAGATAGTTAATGCGAATGAACAGACTCCATAGGAGGAAATGTCATTCCTATATGAGGCTCCTTTTTCAACTACAAGGTCAATATTGTGTTTCACTAACGACAAAACAACAAATTATCCGTGCATTTATATGGAACTAAGCTTCAGGAGCTTTCCATCTTTACTCTCCTCCCTGTTACATTGCATTCGTCGATCAACACTTTTTGACTGGCAAGATGGCGGCGAGCGGAAACAACAACTGTTAAAGTGAGTCGTTCAAAACCTTTCTTTTTAGTAGACTCTGTGTACACAAACAATGTTCTCAATGGTCGAGTTCATGTGTAGAGCCCCTGGTGATACTTGGAGCAAAGTTTCATGTTGTGTCGAGCCTTCTTAGTGTTTTAAAAATAGTGATTTTGATGTGATCATAGTAGTGCCCCTAGCTCTCCCATTCAAAAGGCCATTTGACTGAAAATACGGTCAATCTTAAAAATGGCGCTTCCGTCCTAATTATGCTTTTGAATGACTCAGGTACATTCACAAAAAGACCCTAGGTTGCATTTTGGCGAGAGTTACGCTTTAAATAACTGCCATGCTGATTCCAAACAGACAGCTTTGTCAAGGCAGTTTGGTCTTCAGATAACTTTTTACACATTGGCCGTCATTAATGACAAATCGAGTTCCACAATGAACATGAACACAAATATTTTTTTTAATCACAAACACGGTCGGTCAGTGAAGGCACAGTCCTAGCGGTAGCGGTAGCCGTCGTTGCCGGTAACATACTCTTATGAGTGCACAGACCGAAGCTTGTGACTACCATCTAATGACTAGCAAGCACTTTCTTACCGCTGCTGCCGTACAGTATCCCATTCATGCACCAAGTGCTGAACGGCTTCCCATCTCCACCCTTTTCCTCTTGTTCTCTATTCATGCCCGGCGCCATTTATTTGTAACTCCTTTCTCAAATCTACATGCACCAAGTTTGATAAACTTTGCATCCATTTTCCATTACCGAGGCGACTACACCTCTCGCTTTTCGTCAAAGAACCGCCCTACTTTGCATCTGATTGGCTACAACTTGTTTCATTGGTAGGTGGACGTACAATGATTGGTTAGACCCAGCACATCAAATACAAATTCCATGTGGAATTTTTATTTATTTATTTTTTTCTAAAATAGTCATACGCCGGAAATCCTGTGTTGTGCTGAAAACAGACTGCCTGCTGAAATACGACTGCACGCCGCTAGAGGGCAATGTTGGTCAGTCTAAGTAGTTACAGTATGTGCACCAATATTAACCAGGTCATTTATGCAGGGCTTCAGCCCCGAATGTTTTTATTGTAGCCTCGAATGTCATTAGCCTAGTTGTTGTAGGCAACACAAGTTTAAGTTCCTGTGTTCCCGTGACGTGACGTTAACAGTCTATATGGTTCAGGCTCAAACACATGGTGTCATGGTTAGCGAGGATGGTGGACCCAAATGCAGAGAGCAGGCGAAGGAGTAATGAGCACGAGGATTTATTAAACACAAAAACAGCAGCAAACCAAAGGCGGTCCAAAAATGGAGCAGGCAGAAAACAACAGAACAGGCTACGACGTGCTTACAGGAACAAAACCAGACAAAAACAATGATCCGACGAGAGACAAGGGAAAAACAGAGAGGCTAAATACACAAGGTAACGAGGGAACGAGAGGCAGGTGACACAACAGGTGGAACAAATCAAAAAAGGCGGGAAACAAACAAAGACAGGAAAAAAGCTAGACAAGACAAGGGAGACAAGACAGACTACAAAATAAAACAGGAAACAAGCACAATACAGAACAGAAACCGACTACAAAAATAATACACACCACAAAATACCAAAACCCTGACACATGGAGCTCTGGAGCAGATCTGTGCATCTCTTTGTGTCCGCTCTGTAAAAATAAAGATGAGCAGCCCGGCTGGTCAGTAGCAGCTTCAGTTTATTTGTCTCATTCAGAGACCAGAGACCCAAACGGGGATGTCTGTGTCTGTCAGACTCAGATACTACCATATCAGCAGAGCAATAACGTAATGCACAGCATACTATATGGCAGGTGTTTTTTTTTCTTGAAGTATTGTGATTTTATTCTTGTAATATTAGGCTATAACTTTCTTTTTCTCAAAATATTACAATATTATAAGAACAATATTAAAATGCTTGCAGATTAGCAACATTCCGATATTTGACAATCTTTCTTTTAACCCTCTGGATACTCACCACTTGATAAGTATCGGAGAATACCTTTGTACATGTCTTTATCCATGGTAAATGTGTGTATGTAATCTAATGTATGTCCTATCTGTTTCTCATGTAAACTCGTGACAAATATTTCCCTGCTCAAAAATTACCCGCTCAAAAATGAGACAGTTATTGTCACTTTTTTAGTAACATTTTATTTACTCTTGGTTTGGATATCAGGACAACATGACCAACATTGCCTTCTAGCGACGTGCAGTCGTATTTCGGCAGGCAGTCTGTTGTCAGCACAACACTGGCAAAAGGTCCAGGTTTGTACGGCACAAACAGTGATTGTTGATATTTGAGTTGTATTAAATTATGCAGGTAAACACCAACTGGTCTTAAAACACAAATCAGCTTTCTCTTGACAGAATTCCATTAACTTGGTTCACTCTACCTTGTGTCTTGATGACGATTAAAGTTGTTGAACTGCAAAATATTTGCACATCTATAACATGACACAGGTGTGTTGGAGAGGGTGATAGATAAAAAGTTGCAAAGAGAAGTGATTGGTGCAGACCCAACTCCTACAAAAGATGGTTTACATCAACAGTTAGATGTCTTATTGGAAACCATATCAGTAGAAGACAGAATCTGTGTTGTCTCTATCCTTTCTATTTACCTACAGTACATGTCTTCTTCTGTTTCTCCCCTTTCTCTCTCTCTCTCTCTTTCTCTGCCTACATGAAGCTGACTGTGGACATGTTGTCATCATTCATACTGTTGAACTGCTGACATCATTGCTGTCCATTCTGCAACAACACACAGAGGCCAAAAGCTTGTCTATGGCCCCTTTCCTCATTAAAACATACAGAACTAAGTCTGCAAGAGGACTCAACCTAAGAAACACATCAGACAGGGAGTAGAGGTTCATGTCATATCTGTCATATTTCAGAAACATGATTCTGGGCAGGAACAGCAGCATGTAAATAAGCAGCACCAGGACCAGCATTGCCACAATTCGTCGTTTTTCATCAGCGGGAACTGAGATGGAAGCAGACAGGACTTTGAGGGTCCCAACCAGAAAGAATATGAGCAGTGGGAGGGGAAGGAGGAAAAATATATTATATATATTTTTATATATATAAAAAAGAAGCGAATGGCAAGAGAAATGATCCAGACCAGGACACAGACCACCACAGAGATCTTGATGGTTCGTCTGAAGCGGTACCACAGTGGGCAGGCGATGACCAAATACCTGTAATACAAGATGTAAGACACAGCTTCAGAATGATATAGTAATACAATGGTCAGACACAGAAGTAGCTACACACATTCTGGATAGACAGATACCTTTCCAGGGCGATGCACACCATGAAGCCAACACTGGCCATCAGACCAGGGTAGTAAATATCTCTGGCTATGTTATCTATGTTCTCATCCTCAGGTTGTGCCACCCAAACGATCATGCAGCAGAACTGAATGAGGTCGGAAATGAGAAGGTTGATGATGTAGATCGGAGCAACATTATCCTTTCCCACCTGCAGGAAAACATTGGTTAAAGTAAAGAAAGCAGTTGTAAACATGTTCTGAACTCCTCCTCCCAAATATGTCTGCAGGGTCCAATCAGCTTAACTTACATTTTTTCAAGCAGTTCATTATTCTTGTAAATATATAGGTCATTAAAATACTTCACCCTAACCCCCTGACATGTGGCCCCCAACTCAGATCAAGATCCTTTACAGACAGAGACTTTACACAAATAGATCTGTCATAATGTACGTACCAGAGAATAAAGAGCATAGATGGCCACGAGGGTCAAAGGAAGTCCAATACAGATGATTATGCATGTCACCACATTTATGATGAATATTGTGTAATTATACAAGGAACTAGCATTATCCGGTAAAGTGTTGTTAATGTAGATATCCTCCATTCTTCAGGGGGAAACCTGTGTACGAGATCAGGTTATAATTCACATAAATACAGGACTCATATATATGATACCCACAAAACAAATCAGATCAAAAATATGTGCAGACGAGTTAGACTTTATTTCCTGCGTGGAGTATGTGGAAATGGTGCAATGAAAATGTTGTACCACTTCCTGTTTCCACAAGAGTCGACCAGTACTGCCTGTCAATCTGCAGTTTTTTCTGAGCAGATATCAAGTTGTGCTTTTAAAATACTACGCACATTTCCTGTTTAAAGATATAGCCTGGTTGATAACATCATCAAATATGTGTTTGGTTTCATCATGCCAACATTTGTACTGGAAATGCAAAGCTTCTTTGCTTAGAAATACCCTGAATACAATATGCAACAGTTATAGAAGGAACAAAAATACATAGTCATTTCCAACGTGTAGGTATACTACATCAACTACATAATCATAAAGAAATATATGTAATTTTGAAATACTTCCAATAATACTGTACCTTAAAATCTTCCAATCTTCAATATTAGTCCAATTTAAAGAAGGATACTCCTTGACATCATTTTCGTAACTGGAAACGTTCCTGTTCAATCTACCGTCTGTTACGCAGCCTTGTCCAAAGTGAGCCAAAGAGCAACTACACCATTCCAAGAAAGCTTTTGGACTCTTGCGTATTTCATCAGAATAAGCGAAGGGCCTGGGAGCCGGATGAATCTCAAGCAGAAGAGGACATACTTTACCAATCCCGAGGGGAAATTTAAGTTGTGTTACTATACAGACACACAGGGGAATAGGACCCATACTCATGCATTAAATGAAGAGATGTCAGAGCGAGGGGGCTGGCAATGGACAGGCGCCCAGAGCAGTTGGGGGTTCAGTGACTTGCTCAAGGGACCATTGACATAGCATGGGAGGTAAGCTAGCACCTCTCCAGATACCAGTCTGACTGAGCTGCTGCTGCCCCAATCTGCGAGCCCATGTTTAATTTGCTCTGGCAGATACGTCTGGTCCCCCTCCCATTCAGATTTCCAGCGGCCTGAGACGTGCCGGCCAATCACAACCTTTTATCTAATATGGGGCGGGTTTAAGACGATGACGTCCAGCACAACCATGGCTCATAGCACAAACTGGGCGGTGCTGATCAAATATGAATCAGGATTATGTTATTGTATTGCATATTGCTTTCCTAAATGTTTTTAGAAACACATTTTAGTGTACTGTTTAGCTGTAATTTGAGCAAGTTTGTGACGAGGCCGCCATTTCTTTCCTGCTTATAAACCGACCAAGCATCGCCCAACAGCAACATGAGCTATCTATATATATATATATATATATATATATATATATATATATATATATTGAATTAAAGTTACTACAGCACTGTCATTAATGTTTCTTTAATTACAGTGTAAATAATAAAACATTTGACCATTACTTCTCATAAAAGGTAACTTACCTAAAACACATTACTTTCACCCAGAAGCTTCCTCACTACAGTGTTCTTGCAAAAAAATTGCTGAGTCAACTCACAGTAGTAGGCCGCAAACAATATTTTAATAATAATAATAATAATAATAATAATAATACATTTATTTGATATAGCACCTTTTACAGACAGAGTCACAAAGTGCTTCACATGACAAACTGGGAGTGGTTTAGCCCAGTGAATTAGATCAGTACAGTTATCAAATAAAATAAATACTTTTATTTTTTATTTTTTTGTTATTTATTTATTTATTCATATTATATGTCAAATTATCCCACTATATTAACTTACAGTTTAGTCAACTATTTCACAGTGTTCTGGTAACCGGGGGTTACAGGGCCTTTTTTATTCTAACACTGGGGGGAACCAAATAATACATCTTACATGTCAAAGACATTCAGGCTTTTAGAGGTGTGTGTTTTGGGGTGTGTTACGGCTTTAACAGTGATAGGGGTTTCACTGTGACGATAGTTTCTTACTTGATCTGCCCATCTTTAAACTCTTTATCTTTTAACTGTCTCACATAGTCACAACCGGTCACCAAGTATAATAATGATAGACATTAACTACACTAGCAACCTAATAACAGCATATTTGATTGACAGAAATCGCAGTGAAGCAGAGCAAGTTTACAAAAACATTTCCCAGCAAGCATAACTCCCACAGCATAAAGACAATACTTCCTTGTATCAACAATTAGTTGTCTTATTAAAAAACATATCCGTAGAAGAGAGAATCTTTCTTGTCTCTATCCTTTTTATTTGCCTACATGTCTCTTTCTGTTTTCTCCCCTTTCTCTCTCTCTCTCCCTCTTTCTCTGCCTACATGAAGCTGACTCATTCATACTGTTGAACCGCTGACATCATTGTTGTCCATTCTGCAACAACACACAGAGGCCAAAAGCTTGTCTATGGCCCCTTTCCTCATGAAAACATACAGAACTAAGTCTGCAAGAGGACTCAACCTAATCGAAACATAAGGCAGGCTGTTGATGGTAGTATCACATCTGTCTCCTTCTTTCAGACAGAAAATCATTGTGGGTAGGAACAGCAGCGTGTAAATAACCAGCACCAGGACCAACATTGCCACAATTCGTCGTTTTTCGTCAGCGTGAACTGAGATGGAAGCAGACAGGACTTTGAGGGTCCTAACCAGGAAGAATATGAGCAGTGGGAGGGGAAGGAGGAAAAATATGCAATAAATAATTACTGAAAGATTTGGAGTATTCCAAAATAAAGAAGAGAAGCAATAGACAAGAGAAATGATCCAGACCAGGACACAGACCACCACAGAGATCTTGATGGTTCGTCTGAAGCGGTACCACAGTGGGCAGGCGATGACCAAATACCTGTAATACAAGATGTAAGACACAGCTTCAGAATGATATAGTAATACAATGGTCAGACACAGAAGTAGCTACACACATTCTGGATAGACAGATACCTTTCCAGGGCGATGCACACCATGAAGCAAACACTGGCCATCAGACCAGAGTAGTAAATAGTAAAGATAGTGCTAGTTTTGTTATGATCCTCAGGTTGTTCCACAAAACCGATCATGCAGCAGAACTGAATGAGGTCAGAAATGAGAAGGTTGATGACGTAGATCGGAGCAACATTATCCTTTCCCACCTGCAGGAAAACATTGGTTAAAGTAAATAAAGCAGTTGTAAACATGTTCTGAACATCTCCCAAATATGTCTGCAGGGTCCAATCAGCTTCATTTACATTTTAACTTTGGAGTTAATTGTTCCCGTAAATGTATCGGTCATTTCAAGACTCAATCCCAGCCCTCTGACAACTCAGATCAAGATCCTTTACAGACAGACACTTAACACAAATAGATCTCATTCATAATGTACGTACCAGAGAACAAAGAGCATAGATGGCCACGAGGGTCAAAGGAAGTCCAATACAGATGATTATCCATGTCACCACATTTATGATGGATAGTGCTTCATTATATTGTTTGCCGTAATCATGGCTCATGTCCAGTGATGTGTCGTTAATGTAGAACTCTCCCATTCTTCAGAGTGAAACCTGTTTAAGAGATCAGGTTATAAAACGAGGCATGAAACATGTTGTTTAATATCTACCTAACATTGTTCAGTTATATCACTAAAGCTGTGAGGAGCAAGTTCACATAAATACAGGATTCACACATATGATACCCACAAAACAAATCAATTGCTTTCATTTTCTATTGACTTTACTCAATTTTTGATACGCTATCTGTCACGGACTCAGACTCAGAATCACAGTCAAATGTCTTTAATGGAGGTCTTTGTCAGGGCAACAAAAGTCAAAAATAGAGAAAAACTCAGGAGACTTCAAGTTAAACTGTTCCAATAAACTTTAACGTAAAAAAGCCCAGGAGATAAACTTAGCTTCACTGGAGACAAACACAGGAAGAATCTGGCACAGCAGCAAAACTGGGCGAGTCTGTATGTCATGCAGAGTCATGTAGTGATGAGACCAGACAACAACTGAGGACTGGAGAGGGTTTTTGTAGCTGAGTTAACAAGCTTAAACAGGAAACAGGTGAGGAGTGCTAATAGGCTGGGGATAGTGAACGTTGATACTGATTGAGTGGAGAATGAGTAGTGGGCGTGGCTGAGGGAGAGCCCAGTGCCAGTGTGACAATAGTCTCGTTCGAGATGAGCCAGGTCTGCGCAGAATCGATCACGGGCGATCGCCGCCCAATGCATGCCGGTTAGATTTGTGTCCGACTTGATCCCGACTTGCTCTGACGTCATGCACACGTGGGCAACGATAACCTCACGAGATCAAGGCGGCCGCAGTTTTTAGAGCCAGGCGCCGCACTTGCTCTCCACCGACTGCAAGACCCAGGCGGACCCAGGTCATGTTGGGAAACGCCGGCCTCTCAGCTGATCTAACAGCTGATTGGTTCAGAATCGACTCAACATGATGACGTTTTATCTAAACTTTTTATTGATTTTGATTTGGAGGGATTTTAACTGCTATTTGTCTGATTTAATGGCTTATTCTGTACAGAACACCTGTTGTGTGGCTGACAGTGACGTTTAGAAGTCAGAGAGACTAAATCTGTTCAGATTACGGATCATCTACAGTCTGTTGTTAAAATAAAAATCAGCAACAGATCGCATGTAGAGCATTTTAACAGCTACTCTGTCATAATTAAAACAACTGGAGACTGTGTACAAGCTGATATGGGTCAGATAACATTTTATTAAATCGGAATCGGACCACAGTGTTTCTGTCACTTCCTGTTCAGCCTGAAGGCTGCTGGAATCGGCTGGAAACTGTCCGACTTGACAGCGGATTTTTGTCACCGCCCCAGGCTGCTGCCGCCTGCTCTCGTCCACTTTATAGGCGAGGCGCAGTTCATCTCAAACGAGCCTACTATCTGCTTATTACGGTGGCCCCGAAGTGCAAGCCATAACAGCAAATCACACAGCATGACAGGGAGTTGTGTTGATTTGCTGTCCTGGTTTGCACTTCAGGGCCACCGTAGTTAATACTTAATCAAATCTTACAGTTTCAGATAGCACAACAAGTTCTGGTGATGAATAGAAATTTTAACATGCTGATGTGAGGTCTTTATTGCAGCCAGAGAACATTGTCGTGTTTCAGTAATTTAATATGTTTAATGTTAATGTCCATTTGTTTAGGACATTTTGCCTGTCTTCTGTGCTGATGCCCCACTACTTGTTGAATGCCCCTCTGCCCTCTGGTTTTGATGAGACTGATTCATCCACTTGATAAACCATCTGCATTATCTTTTGTGTAAAGATTAATTTTCTTAATTTCACTAAACATCTCTAACTGAATCATTAACCGACCTGTTACCTGTCTTGCGTTACATAACATAACATCAGTCATCATATTGTGACAACACACAAAACTCAGTGCATATCTCAGCTGTTATCATTTAACTGCAATATATATTGTTTTGAATGAATGTTGGTTCAGAACATACATACATACATACATACATACATACATACATACATACATATTAACATACATACATACATACATACATATTAACATACATACATACATACATACATATTAACATACATACATACATACATACATACATACATACATACATACATACATATTAACATACATACATACATACATACATATTAACATACATACATACATACATACATACATACATACATACATATTAACATACATACATATTATTAACATACATACATACATACATACATACATACATACATACATACATATTAACATACATACATACATATTAACATACATACATACATACATACGTACATACAACATTTGTAAGAAAAGTCATTTGTAAGCACTTTTTCGATATATGGACCAAATTCCTGAAATGTCTACACAGTAGTTCTACTTCTTGTTGTTTAATTTCCCATTAATTCATCATGCTCTAGCCCATTTTTCTTCTCTCGTTTTGCCTTCAGATAATGTACTTGATTTTGCATGCTTATATCTTTTTTAGCCGGTTTCTTAAACTATATTTTCTGTCTTTGTTACACAATTACATATCCATAAGTCTTACAATTTAAGGTAAGACAGGGAAAAACCCAAATAAAATATAGTTGGTTTAAACACAGTACAGTCCATAGCTGTCTGCTTGTTAAAGGTTGCATACTCATTTTCATAACTATTTACAGTGTATTTACCTTTTTAAACAATCTATATAATAAAATGTCACCAAATTTACCTTTGACAGCTGCAAGACACTGAATGAGTTCCCTATACCATTGTCTGATGTTTTGTCCTCTACATCCAAACAGTCTACAATAAATATGGTAAAGTTACATAACATGCAGTAGGTTGATAATAATCTACCCCTCCTCTTTGAAGGAAAAGAGATAAAATGAGTACAACACCACAAGTAGTAATCAGCACATGCATGTTAAGTCTGTTTGTTTAAGATCTTGCTGTTTTGATGAGCTTATTGAAGGTTTAAATAACCTCTATCATATTGTGAAATCTTTATGCAAGTTTATTCTAAACATGAATATGCATTTTCTGTTGCACGAATCCAGGGCTGCTGAAAAGATGAGATGGACTTTCTTAAGAAGGATTTTAGCATCACCTGATAGCTTTGGTGTGCTTTTGGAAAGCCTTGGTTTAAATCAGGATCTCGGTTCCTGACTTTGACACACGGACGTCTGGAACAAAATGTGTCCTGACACATTCACCATGTCTTAAGAAACACTAACCCGTGAAACCTATTCACTATTAATCTACATCTTCTTCTGAGCTTAATATCACGTACATTTCCTGCTTTAAACATGTAGCCTTGACCACTTGAATTTTTTAGCAGAAACAAGAAGTGATAACAACGCTGATACATCACCACATTTTAAGTTGATACGTTGAACCTGTAACATGCAGCAGTCACACAGTTACGGTACAACATCTCTGGAGCCTTCAGTCAGTGGGGGAATGTAACTAAGTACATTTACTCAAGATCTTTACTTGAGTATTTTCTTTTCATGCTACTTTCTACTTTCTACCTCTACTCCACTACATTTATCTGAAAATATGGGTTACTTCACAAATTAAGATTTGCACAAACAAAACATATGAAAAGTTTATCAAATATGATTGTAAGAGCTATTTTAGTCTGTTTTGTGTGTAGGACACAAATTTATATAAACAGCAAATTGCTTGCACTACATATATATATCATGAGACAGGTGCGTTGGAGAAGGATGAGCAAGTCATAAGTTGCAAAAAGAAGGTGATTGGTGCAGACCCTCAGTCACCTCCTACAAGAGATGACTTCTCAGTATGTAATACCATTTGCCTGATGAAGGTTTAGTACCAAAACATTGCCCTTTAACTTTGCAAGTTAGACAGTGTACAGAGGTTTCTTTTCAATTTAAGTTATTACATTTCTTTTTTTATTTGTATGTAATTCTCTTTCAAATGATTCAGATTGGACTGCTTTCAGTGCATTTTTTATTCTAACACTGGGGGGCACCAAATGCTAAATCTTACATATCAAAGACATTCAGGCATTTAGAGGTGTGTGTTTTGGGGTGTGTTACAGCCTATCACTGTGATGACATCACTGTTTCTTACTTGATCTGCCTATCTTTAAACATTTTTTCTTTAAATTGTCTTAAACAGTCACAACCGGTCACCAAGTATAATAATGACAGACATTAACTAGACTAGCAACCTAATAACAGCATATTTGATTGACATTTGTTAAAGAAATCACAGAAAAGCAGAGCAAGTTTACAAAAACATTTCCCAGCAAGCATAACTCCCACAGCATAAAGACAATACTTCCTTGTATCAACAGTTAGGTGTCTTATTAAAATCCATATCTGTAGAAGAGAGAATCTTTCTTGTCTCTATCCTTTTTTATTTGCCTACATGTCTCCTTCTGTTTTCACTCCTTTCTCTCTCTCTCTCCCTATTTCTCTGCCTACATGAAGCTGACTCATTCATACTTTTGAACTGCTGACATCATTGCTGTCCATTCTGCAACAACACACAGAGGCCAAAAGCTTGTAAATGGCCCCTTTCCTCATGAAAACATACAGAACTAAGTCTGCAAGAGGAAATAACCTTGCAAACACAGAAGACAGGTCAGTGAGGGTAATGTCATATCGGTTTCCCTCTTTCAGAAACAATATGATTCTGGGCAGGAACAACAGCATGTAAATAAGCAGCACCAGGACCAACATTCCCACAATTCGTCGTTTTTCGTCAGCTGGAACTGAGATGGAAGCAGACAGGGCTTTGAGGGTCCCAACCAGAAAGAATATGAGCAGTGGGAGGGGAAGGAGGAAAAATGTGGCTAAGATGGTGCCTGTGACCTCTGAAAAACCACAGAAAACCAGAGTGACGAGATAGACGAGAGAAAGGATCCAGACCAGGACACAGACCCCCACGGAGATCTTGATGGTTCGTCTGAAGCGGTACCACAGTGGGCAGGCGATGACCAAATACCTGTAATACAAGATGTAAGACACAGCTTCAGAATGATATAGTAATACAATGGTCAGACACAGAAGTAGACACACACATTCTGGATAGACAGATACCTTTCCAGGGCGATGCACACCATGAAGCCAACACTGGCCATCAGACTAGAGCCATAAATGCGACCGCCTATTTGATTTATTTTCTGGTCCTCAGATTGAACCACAAAACCGATCATGCAGCAGAGCTGAATGAGGTCAGAAATGAGAAGGTTGATGACGTAGATCGGAGCAACATTATCCTTTCCCACCTGCAGGAAAACATTGGTTAAAGTAAAGAAAGCAGTTGTAAACATGTTCTGAACATCTCCTCCCAAATATGTCTGCAGGGTCCAATCAGCTTCATGTACATTTTAACTATGGACTAGATTATTTCTCTAAATGTATAGGACATTAAAATACAAAATCCCAGCCCTCTGACAACTCAGATCAAGATCCTTTACAGATAGACACTTTACACAAATAGATCTCAGTCATAATGTACGTACCAGAGAACAAAGAGCATAGATGGCCACGAGGGTCAAAGGAAGTCCAAAAGAGATGATTATGCATGTCACCACATATATAATGACTCTTGCTTGTATATAGTCATAGTCATCGAAGGTGTTGCTGTTATCATAGCACATGTCCAGTGATGGGTCGTTAATGCAGAACTCTTCCATTCTTCAGAGTGAAACCTGTTTAAGAGATCAGGTTATAAAACAAGGCATGAAACATGTTTAATATCTACCTAACATTGTTCAGTGACATCACTAAAGCTGTGAGGAGGAGGTTCACATAAATACAGGACTCATATATATGATACCCACAAAACAAATCAGATCAAAAATATGTGCAGACGAGTTAGACTTTATTTCCTGCGTCCTGAGTATGTGGAAATGGTGCAATGAAAATGTTGTACCACTTCCTGTTTCCACAAGAGTCGACCAGTACTGCCTGTCAATCTGCAGTTTTTTCTGAGCAGATATCAAGTTGTGCTTTTAAAATACTACGCACATTTCCTGTTTAAAGATATAGCCTGGTTGATAACATCATCAAATATGTGTTTGGTTTCATCATGCCAACATTTGTACTGGAAATGCAAAGCTTCTTTGCTTAGAAATACCCTGAATACAATATGCAACAGTTATAGAAGGAACAAAAATACATAGTCATTTCCAACGTGTAGGTATACTACATCAACTACATAATCATAAAGAAATATATGTAATTTTGAAATACTTCCAATAATACTGTACCTTAAAATCTTCCAATCTTCAATATTAGTCCAATTTAAAGAAGGATACTCCTTGACATCATTTTCGTAACTGGAAACGTTCCTGTTCAATCTACCGTCTGTAACGCAGCCTTGTCCAAAGTGAGCCAAAGAGCAACTACACCATTCCAAGAAAGCTTTTGGACTCTTGCGTATTTCATCAGAATAAGCGAAGGGCCTGGGAGCCGGATGAATCTCAAGCAGAAGAGGACATACTTTACCAATCCCGAGGGGAAATTTAAGTTGTGTTACTATACAGACACACAGGGGAATAGGACCCATACTCATGCATTAAATGAAGAGATGTCAGAGCGAGGGGGCTGGCAATGGACAGGCGCCCAGAGCAGTTGGGGGTTCAGTGACTTGCTCAAGGGACCATTGACATAGCATGGGAGGTAAGCTAGCACCTCTCCAGATACCAGTCTGACTGAGCTGCTGCTGCCCCAATCTGCGAGCCCATGTTTAATTTGCTCTGGCAGATACGTCTGGTCCCCCTCCCATTCAGATTCCCAGCGGCCTGAGACGTGCCGGCCAATCACAACCTTTTATCTAATATGGGGCGGGTTTAAGACGATGACGTCCAGCACAACCATGGCTCATAGCACAAACTGGGCGGTGCTGATCAAATATGAATCAGGATTATGTTATTGTATTGCATATTGCTTTCCTAAATGTTTTTAGAAACACATTTTAGTGTACTGTTTAGCTGTAATTTGAGCAAGTTTGTGACGAGGCCGCCATTTCTTTCCTGCTTATAAACCGACCAAGCATCGCCCAACAGCAACATGAGCTATCTATATATATATATATATATATATATATATATATATATATATATATATTGAATTAAAGTTACTACAGCACTGTCATTAATGTTTCTTTAATTACAGTGTAAATAATAAAACATTTGACCATTACTTCTCATAAAAGGTAACTTACCTAAAACACATTACTTTCACCCAGAAGCTTCCTCACTACAGTGTTCTTGCAAAAAAATTGCTGAGTCAACTCACAGTAGTAGGCCGCAAACAATATTTTAATAATAATAATAATAATAATAATAATAATAATACATTTATTTGATATAGCACCTTTTACAGACAGAGTCACAAAGTGCTTCACATGACAAACTGGGAGTGGTTTAGCCCAGTGAATTAGATCAGTACAGTTATCAAATAAAATAAATACTTTTATTTTTTATTTTTTTTGTTATTTATTTATTTATTCATATTATATGTCAAATTATCCCACTATATTAACTTACAGTTTAGTCAACTATTTCACAGTGTTCTGGTAACCGGGGGTTACAGGGCCTTTTTTATTCTAACACTGGGGGGAACCAAATAATACATCTTACATGTCAAAGACATTCAGGCTTTTAGAGGTGTGTGTTTTGGGGTGTGTTACGGCTTTAACAGTGATAGGGGTTTCACTGTGACGATAGTTTCTTACTTGATCTGCCCATCTTTAAACTCTTTATCTTTTAACTGTCTCACATAGTCACAACCGGTCACCAAGTATAATAATGATAGACATTAACTACACTAGCAACCTAATAACAGCATATTTGATTGACAGAAATCGCAGTGAAGCAGAGCAAGTTTACAAAAACATTTCCCAGCAAGCATAACTCCCACAGCATAAAGACAATACTTCCTTGTATCAACAATTAGTTGTCTTATTAAAAAACATATCCGTAGAAGAGAGAATCTTTCTTGTCTCTATCCTTTTTTATTTGCCTACATGTCTCTTTCTGTTTTCTCCCCTTTCTCTCTCTCTCTCCCTCTTTCTCTGCCTACATGAAGCTGACTCATTCATACTGTTGAACCGCTGACATCATTGTTGTCCATTCTGCAACAACACACAGAGGCCAAAAGCTTGTCTATGGCCCCTTTCCTCATGAAAACATACAGAACTAAGTCTGCAAGAGGACTCAACCTAATCGAAACATAAGGCAGGCTGTTGATGGTAGTATCACATCTGTCTCCTTCTTTCAGACAGAAAATCATTGTGGGTAGGAACAGCAGCGTGTAAATAACCAGCACCAGGACCAACATTGCCACAATTCGTCGTTTTTCGTCAGCGTGAACTGAGATGGAAGCAGACAGGACTTTGAGGGTCCTAACCAGGAAGAATATGAGCAGTGGGAGGGGAAGGAGGAAAAATATGCAATAAATAATTACTGAAAGATTTGGAGTATTCCAAAATAAAGAAGAGAAGCAATAGACAAGAGAAATGATCCAGACCAGGACACAGACCACCACAGAGATCTTGATGGTTCGTCTGAAGCGGTACCACAGTGGGCAGGCGATGACCAAATACCTGTAATACAAGATGTAAGACACAGCTTCAGAATGATATAGTAATACAATGGTCAGACACAGAAGTAGCTACACACATTCTGGATAGACAGATACCTTTCCAGGGCGATGCACACCATGAAGCAAACACTGGCCATCAGACCAGAGTAGTAAATAGTAAAGATAGTGCTAGTTTTGTTATGATCCTCAGGTTGTTCCACAAAACCGATCATGCAGCAGAACTGAATGAGGTCAGAAATGAGAAGGTTGATGACGTAGATCGGAGCAACATTATCCTTTCCCACCTGCAGGAAAACATTGGTTAAAGTAAATAAAGCAGTTGTAAACATGTTCTGAACATCTCCCAAATATGTCTGCAGGGTCCAATCAGCTTCATTTACATTTTAACTTTGGAGTTAATTGTTCCCGTAAATGTATCGGTCATTTCAAGACTCAATCCCAGCCCTCTGACAACTCAGATCAAGATCCTTTACAGACAGACACTTAACACAAATAGATCTCATTCATAATGTACGTACCAGAGAACAAAGAGCATAGATGGCCACGAGGGTCAAAGGAAGTCCAATACAGATGATTATCCATGTCACCACATTTATGATGGATAGTGCTTCATTATATTGTTTGCCGTAATCATGGCTCATGTCCAGTGATGTGTCGTTAATGTAGAACTCTCCCATTCTTCAGAGTGAAACCTGTTTAAGAGATCAGGTTATAAAACGAGGCATGAAACATGTTGTTTAATATCTACCTAACATTGTTCAGTTATATCACTAAAGCTGTGAGGAGCAAGTTCACATAAATACAGGATTCACACATATGATACCCACAAAACAAATCAATTGCTTTCATTTTCTATTGACTTTACTCAATTTTTGATACGCTATCTGTCACGGACTCAGACTCAGAATCACAGTCAAATGTCTTTAATGGAGGTCTTTGTCAGGGCAACAAAAGTCAAAAATAGAGAAAAACTCAGGAGACTTCAAGTTAAACTGTTCCAATAAACTTTAACGTAAAAAAGCCCAGGAGATAAACTTAGCTTCACTGGAGACAAACACAGGAAGAATCTGGCACAGCAGCAAAACTGGGCGAGTCTGTATGTCATGCAGAGTCATGTAGTGATGAGACCAGACAACAACTGAGGACTGGAGAGGGTTTTTGTAGCTGAGTTAACAAGCTTAAACAGGAAACAGGTGAGGAGTGCTAATAGGCTGGGGATAGTGAACGTTGATACTGATTGAGTGGAGAATGAGTAGTGGGCGTGGCTGAGGGAGAGCCCAGTGCCAGTGTGACAATAGTCTCGTTCGAGATGAGCCAGGTCTGCGCAGAATCGATCACGGGCGATCGCCGCCCAATGCATGCCGGTTAGATTTGTGTCCGACTTGATCCCGACTTGCTCTGACGTCATGCACACGTGGGCAACGATAACCTCACGAGATCAAGGCGGCCGCAGTTTTTAGAGCCAGGCGCCGCACTTGCTCTCCACCGACTGCAAGACCCAGGCGGACCCAGGTCATGTTGGGAAACGCCGGCCTCTCAGCTGATCTAACAGCTGATTGGTTCAGAATCGACTCAACATGATGACGTTTTATCTAAACTTTTTATTGATTTTGATTTGGAGGGATTTTAACTGCTATTTGTCTGATTTAATGGCTTATTCTGTACAGAACACCTGTTGTGTGGCTGACAGTGACGTTTAGAAGTCAGAGAGACTAAATCTGTTCAGATTACGGATCATCTACAGTCTGTTGTTAAAATAAAAATCAGCAACAGATCGCATGTAGAGCATTTTAACAGCTACTCTGTCATAATTAAAACAACTGGAGACTGTGTACAAGCTGATATGGGTCAGATAACATTTTATTAAATCGGAATCGGACCACAGTGTTTCTGTCACTTCCTGTTCAGCCTGAAGGCTGCTGGAATCGGCTGGAAACTGTCCGACTTGACAGCGGATTTTTGTCACCGCCCCAGGCTGCTGCCGCCTGCTCTCGTCCACTTTATAGGCGAGGCGCAGTTCATCTCAAACGAGCCTACTATCTGCTTATTACGGTGGCCCCGAAGTGCAAGCCATAACAGCAAATCACACAGCATGACAGGGAGTTGTGTTGATTTGCTGTCCTGGTTTGCACTTCAGGGCCACCGTAGTTAATACTTAATCAAATCTTACAGTTTCAGATAGCACAACAAGTTCTGGTGATGAATAGAAATTTTAACATGCTGATGTGAGGTCTTTATTGCAGCCAGAGAACATTGTCGTGTTTCAGTAATTTAATATGTTTAATGTTAATGTCCATTTGTTTAGGACATTTTGCCTGTCTTCTGTGCTGATGCCCCACTACTTGTTGAATGCCCCTCTGCCCTCTGGTTTTGATGAGACTGATTCATCCACTTGATAAACCATCTGCATTATCTTTTGTGTAAAGATTAATTTTCTTAATTTCACTAAACATCTCTAACTGAATCATTAACCGACCTGTTACCTGTCTTGCGTTACATAACATAACATCAGTCATCATATTGTGACAACACACAAAACTCAGTGCATATCTCAGCTGTTATCATTTAACTGCAATATATATTGTTTTGAATGAATGTTGGTTCAGAACATACATACATACATACATACATACATACATACATACATATTAACATACATACATACATACATACATATTAACATGCATACATACATACATACATATTAACATACATACATACATACATACATACATACATACATACATATTAACATACATACATACATACATACATATTAACATACATACATACATACATACATACATACATACATATTAACATACATACATATTATTAACATACATACATACATACATACATACATACATACATATTAACATACATACATACATATTAACATACATACATACATACATACGTACATACAACATTTGTAAGAAAAGTCATTTGTAAGCACTTTTTCGATATATGGACCAAATTCCTGAAATGTCTACACAGTAGTTCTACTTCTTGTTGTTTAATTTCCCATTAATTCATCATGCTCTAGCCCATTTTTCTTCTCTCGTTTTGCCTTCAGATAATGTACTTGATTTTGCATGCTTATATCTTTTTTAGCCGGTTTCTTAAACTATATTTTCTGTCTTTGTTACACAATTACATATCCATAAGTCTTACAATTTAAGGTAAGACAGGGAAAAACCCAAATAAAATATAGTTGGTTTAAACACAGTACAGTCCATAGCTGTCTGCTTGTTAAAGGTTGCATACTCATTTTCATAACTATTTACAGTGTATTTACCTTTTTAAACAATCTATATAATAAAATGTCACCAAATTTACCTTTGACAGCTGCAAGACACTGAATGAGTTCCCTATACCATTGTCTGATGTTTTGTCCTCTACATCCAAACAGTCTACAATAAATATGGTAAAGTTACATAACATGCAGTAGGTTGATAATAATCTACCCCTCCTCTTTGAAGGAAAAGAGATAAAATGAGTACAACACCACAAGTAGTAATCAGCACATGCATGTTAAGTCTGTTTGTTTAAGATCTTGCTGTTTTGATGAGCTTATTGAAGGTTTAAATAACCTCTATCATATTGTGAAATCTTTATGCAAGTTTATTCTAAACATGAATATGCATTTTCTGTTGCACGAATCCAGGGCTGCTGAAAAGATGAGATGGACTTTCTTAAGAAGGATTTTAGCATCACCTGATAGCTTTGGTGTGCTTTTGGAAAGCCTTGGTTTAAATCAGGATCTCGGTTCCTGACTTTGACACACGGACGTCTGGAACAAAATGTGTCCTGACACATTCACCATGTCTTAACAAACACTAACCCGTGAAACCCATTCACTATTAATCTACATCTTCTTCTGAGCTTAATATCACGTACATTTCCTGCTTTAAACATGTAGCCTTGACCACTTGTATTTTTTAGCAGAAACAAGAAGTGATAACAACGCTGATACATCACCACATTTTAAGTTGATACGTTGAACCTGTAACATGCAGCAGTCACACAGTTACGGTACAACATCTCTGGAGCCTTCAGTCAGTGGGGGAATGTAACTAAGTACATTTACTCAAGATCTTTACTTGAGTATTTTCTTTTCATGCTACTTTCTACTTTCTACCTCTACTCCACTACATTTATCTGAAAATATGGGTTACTTCACAAATTAAGATTTGCACAAACAAAACATATGAAAAGTTTATCAAATATGATTGTAAGAGCTATTTTAGTCTGTTTTGTGTGTAGGACACAAATTTATATAAACAGCAAATTGCTTGCACTACACATATATATCATGAGACAGGTGCGTTGGAGAAGGATGAGCAAGTCATAAGTTGCAAAAAGAAGGTGATTGGTGCAGACCCTCAGTCACCTCCTACAAGAGATGACTTCTCAGTATGTAATACCATTTGCCTGATGAAGGTTTAGTACCAAAACATTGCCCTTTAACTTTGCAAGTTAGACAGTGTACAGAGGTTTCTTTTCAATTTAAGTTATTACATTTCTTTTTTTATTTGTATGTAATTCTCTTTCAAATGATTCAGATTGGACTGCTTTCAGTGCATTTTTTATTCTAACACTGGGGGGCACCAAATGCTAAATCTTACATATCAAAGACATTCAGGCATTTAGAGGTGTGTGTTTTGGGGTGTGTTACAGCCTATCACTGTGATGACATCACTGTTTCTTACTTGATCTGCCTATCTTTAAACATTTTTTCTTTAAATTGTCTTAAACAGTCACAACCGGTCACCAAGTATAATAATGACAGACATTAACTAGACTAGCAACCTAATAACAGCATATTTGATTGACATTTGTTAAAGAAATCACAGAAAAGCAGAGCAAGTTTACAAAAACATTTCCCAGCAAGCATAACTCCCACAGCATAAAGACAATACTTCCTTGTATCAACAGTTAGGTGTCTTATTAAAATCCATATCTGTAGAAGAGAGAATCTTTCTTGTCTCTATCCTTTTTTATTTGCCTACATGTCTCCTTCTGTTTTCACTCCTTTCTCTCTCTCTCTTCCTATTTCTCTGCCTACATGAAGCTGACTCATTCATACTTTTGAACTGCTGACATCATTGCTGTCCATTCTGCAACAACACACAGAGGCCAAAAGCTTGTCTATGGCCCCTTTCCTCATGAAAACATACAGAAATAAGTCTGCAAGAGGAAATAACCTTACAAACACAGAAGACAGGTCAGTGAGGGTAATGTCATATCGGTTTCCCTCTTTCAGAAACAATATGATTCTGGGCAGGAACAACAGCATGTAAATAAGCAGCACCAGGACCAACATTCCCACAATTCGTCGTTTTTCGTCAGCTGGAACTGAGATGGAAGCAGACAGGGCTTTGAGGGTCCTAACCAGAAAGAATATGAGCAGTGGGAGGGGAAGGAGGAAAAATGTGGCTAAGATGGTGCCTGTGACCTCTGAAAAACCACAGAAAACCAGAGTGACGAGATAGACGAGAGAAAGGATCCAGACCAGGACACAGACCCCCACGGAGATCTTGATGGTTCGTCTGAAGCGGTACCACAGTGGGCAGGCGATGACCAAATACCTGTAATACAAGATGTAAGACACAGCTTCAGAATGATATAGTAATACAATGGTCAGACACAGAAGTAGCTACACACATTCTGGATAGACAGATACCTTTCCAGGGCGATGCACACCATGAAGCAAACACTGGCCATCAGACTAGAGTAGTAAATCATTTTGAGAATTGTTTCTTTGTTCTTGTATCTTTGTTGTTTTGTGTTATTTTGTGATACCACAAAACCGATCATGCAGCAGAATTCAACGAGGTCGGAAATGAGAAGGTTGATGACGTAGATCGGAGCGACATTATCCTTTCCCACCTGCAGGAAAACATTGGTTAAAGTAAAGAAAGCAGTTGTAAACATAATCTGAACTCCTCCTCCCAAATATGTCTGCAGGGTCCAATCAGCTTCATGTACATTTTAACTATGGAGTAAATTATTCCTGTAAAATTATAGGTCATTACAAGACTAAATCCCAGCCCTCTGACATGTGGCCCCCAACTCAGATCAAGATCCTTTACAGACAGAGACTTTACACAAATAGATCTGAATCATAATGTACGTACCAGAGAATAAAGAGCATAGATGGCCACGAGGGTCAAAGGAAGTCCAATACTAATGATTATGTATGTCACCACTTGTGTGATCAATTCCGCTTTTTCATCATCTTTGTTGTTGAAGGTGCGGTTGTAATCATCGCTCATGTCTTGTGAAGTGTCGTTAACGTAGAAATCTTCCATTCTTTATAAAAAGAGGCATGAAACAACATGTTGTTTAATATCTACCTACAGTTTACCTACATACCCACAAATAAAACCAATCAATAAATATGCTCATTGCTTATAGTTTCTTTTGGCATATCTTAAAGGTCCAGTGTGTAATGTGTTCAGTTGTTCATGATCAAAATCTGTGTTACCCATTCACAAACTTGTCCTTTTTCATGAATATTTACCACCACCATCAACTCCAAATATTCATTTTGGCATGACATTTTACATTTGCATTCGCATTCACATGAACTGGGGTAGACGCTCCATGTTCATGCGCCATCAACTCACAGGTGCTGCTAATGCTGCTAATGGGTATTGTAGGTTCCCATTAGCATCATTGGCAGGACCACACATATTCAAAATCCAAATTTCAGGAACAGGAGTCTTCTTCTTCGCCCAGAAAAAGGATATTGAAAAGAGCAAGAGACTGGCTTTTTGAAGTGTGAAGGCTACCGTAGCTGTAATACGTACTTTTAACTGCGTGGTGCGAGAGATTGCGATATATGATCCCAATGCTAGATTGGAGAAATTCCTACACATTGGACCTGTTAATAATATATCAAATCAAATAATACAGTTTCAGAAAAGGTTCTGGTGATGTATAGGAATATTTTTGTGCTGATGTGAGGTCTTTACTGCAGCCACAGAACCTTGTCCAGTTGTTTCAGAAATGTAATATAATGTTTAATGTTAATGCACATTTGTTTAGGGCATTCTTCTGTTTTCATTGCCTCACTACTTGTTGAATGCCCCTCTATACTCTGATTTTGTGTACAGAATCATTTTATTTTTTTTCTTAAATCTTAACTGAATCATGAACTGACTGTAACCTGTCTTTGGTTACATAACATATCATCAATCGTCGTATTGCAATTAAATACAAAACAGACAACCGTTCTAAATATATGGGCTCAAATCCTGAAAAATCAAAACAGTACTCCTATATTCTTTCTTTACTGTCTTCATCGTTTGTATTTCATTCATAACACTGCATCTTTTTTGCATGTTTAATCTTTTAAACAAGCTATTTTTGAACAAGCTAAAGCTATTTTGTCAAACAGCTTTTTTTTGTCAAAATCACATTCTTGTAGTTCGAGTTAAAGTTCAAGTTACTTTATTGTCCCCCAATGGGGCAATTTGTTGTGCAGCAGATAATATAGTACAAATCACACACAATCACACACACAATACAGAGATTGCCTACCTTGCAGGCATAGTTAAAAACAATAAAAAACAGCAAACAATCAATAAATAGTAAGTCATCTATGGTTCTTTATAGAATTAAGAAGTAGAATGGCTGCAGGTACAAAAGAGTGTTTATATCTGTTGGTTCTGAATTTTGGGAGTTTAAAGGGTGATCCAGATGGCAACATCTGAAATTCTGCCTGTAAGTGATGAGAACTATCTGACAGGATAGACACAAGGGAAAAGACAAAAGAGTGAAAAAACATCAAATGAAATAAAACACAGTTGGTTTGGAACAGTGTACACAAACACTCCAAAGCTGTCTGCTTGTTACACTTTGCATATTCGTTTTTTAATTAATGTATTGACTTTGTCTTTTATCATTTGAATAATCTCTACTGTACATATAACAAAAAAGTAATGTCGCAAAACGTACCTTTAAAAGCTGCAGGACCCACCCTGAATGAGTTCCTTACTCCAATGTCTGATGTTTTGTTCTCTGCCACCAAACAGTCTACAGTAAGTAGGCTAAGTGACGTCATGCAGTAGGTTTCTGTTACCTTTCTCTTAGAAAGAGAGAAACAAGACTGGGTGGGAACCTAGTATAGCTATGGCTCAGGGCCGCAGCTTGTCAACAGCCAAGCCAGGCAACTGCTTGGGCCCCCCCGAAGACTGACAAACTTTAAGCTTGATTTATGGTTCTGCAGAGGCTCAACGCAGACCTTTCGCCATAGTCTACGTAAGCTGCCTGAAGTTTATACTTGTGCATTGGTGTGTGCGTCGATGTCTTTAAGAGAATATAGTGTGTTCCATTTACCTCGGGACTCGGAAGCTTAAGCTGGGAATGACGTCACTCGCAACCGAGCTGAATGCGTTCCATTTACAAGTCAGATTTTCATTGTTTTCATTAGCTCTAGCCAGGTTAGCCGTTGTTAGCAATGCCAGTTGATAACAATACATTACGTTTGTTACTACAGCTTTCGTTACTGTTGATGCACGGAGCAGCCATTTTGGATTTTTAGCTCGGGCGAGCTGCGACGAGTAGTTACATTTTTTGAGAGGTGCACATCAGGCTACGGCATAGGGTCCGGCGTAGGGTCCGGCGTAGGGTCCGGCGTAGGGTCGCGACTCCATGTACCTACGGTACGTAGCCACAGCGTCGATTTAACACAGAAGCATAAATCGACCTTCACTCCACAGCAATGTCTCCAAATGTGGCAACCAAAGTGACCAAAACTCCCCCTCCCCCTTAAAAAGATAAATGACTTATCTGGAATGACATCTCAGTAGGAAACCTCCCTGAAGGGGCCACATGCCATTCCTGTTGAAACATGATAGTCTAAAGTCAAAAGAAAAATGAAGAGGAGTCATCCTTCTGAGAGTGAACAAAGAAAGAGAAAAAAGTAGGATGAGGAGGATAGAAGTGGTAAGTAGAGCAGATAATGAGGATTAAATTGTGTAACAGTAACTGTCTGAAAGCTGTCATTTAGCCTTAACTATGGGGGAGAGGCCTTTGTACTTCTTGTTGTCAATGGAACATTATTTAAGATCTGTGACAGTATTTGTTTCTAGGTTGGGTTTTCTGTTTTATTCATTGTGTGAGTTTTCTGTGTGTATCTTAATGTGTATCTATAGCCCTGCCCTGCATGTATTCCCTTGTACAGCTGTATTGTGTCTACCCTTGTCAGCCTATGTTTGTGTTATCAGTCCTCGTTGACGGGGCAGCTGAGCTAGGTGTCAGCAACGGGCAGCTGAGCTGGGGGTCAGCAACCAGGCAGTAATTACGTGTGGAGAACACCAATTTTCTTTGTGAATGAATAATGTATCGTAAATACATAAATGTTCTTCCTTAAAATACAGGGGGCATAAGTATAGACACCCCTATGTTAAATTCCCATAGAGGCAGGCAGATTTTTATTTTTAAAGGCCAGTTATTTCATGAATCCAGGATACTATGCATCCTGATTAAGTTCCCTTAGCCTTTGGAATTAAAATAGCCCCACATCATTTATATTTGAGGCCTGGCCTCTGATTGATAGGAGGTCAAAGATGGAATCAAACAGTTCGGTAGGCAGTGGTGGCCTAAAGGTTAGAGATGCGAGCTTGTGACTGGGAGGTTGTTGTTTCAATCCCCAGACTTACAGGATCAAACCTGACTGGGCAAAGTGAAAGAGCAGTGCTTGTCCCTCCCTCATTACCACCACTGAGGTTCCCTTGAGCAAGGCCCTTAACCTCCAACCACTCCAGTGGAGCTGCTCAGTGGCCAGCAGATCAGACTGTGGTATGAATGTGTGCAACTGTGTGAATGTGATCAGGGCGTTCCTGCAAAAGAGAGCCTGCCTCTCAGTGAACCTTCCCTGAATATGTGATATGGAAAAGATTTTATTTTTCATCATGTTCAGTGATACACTATTTTTGATATACATACAGCACAAACAGTGATTGTTCATATTGTTCGGCCATAATCTCATCACGGCCATAATCTCATCACAGTTGTGTTTAAAAAAAAATCTGACCTCTAAGACTTTAGCTGCAAAATGAGGTGCTGTTTGGCAAAATAAAAAAATACATCACATCCAGAAGACAAAGAAGTGGATCTGATAAACTCTAAATGCAAACCAATACAAGGTGCCTGAAGCTGCACAAACAGAGTGTGTTGAAGTATGCAGAAAAACCCAAACTGGTCATCAAACACAAGTCAGTTTTTCTCTTCACAAAATGTCATTACTTAGGTTCACTCTACCGTGTGTCTTAATGACAATTTAAGTTAATATGAACAGAAAAATACTTCACACATAGTATATCATTAGACAGGTGCGTCGGAGAGGGACGAGTAGGTCATGAGTTGCAAAAGAGAAGGTGACTGGTGAAACCCACAGTCACCTCCTACAAAAGATGGCTTTTGGCTCAGTAAGTAATACTATTTGCCTGATGAAGGTTTTGTACCAAAACATTGCCAGCTATTAAATCTACAGTATCTTTGCAAGTTAGACAGTGTGCGGAGGTTTCTTTGCAATTCATTTGTATGTATTTATCTTAGTGAGTCATCACACACACAGAGGCCAAAAGCTTGTCTATGGCCCCTTTCCTCATGAAAATATACAGAACTAAGTCTGCAAGAGGACTCAACCTAAAAAACAAAAAAGACAGGCTTTTAACAATAATGTAAATAAGTAAATGTCATGTCTGGCTGCCCTTGTCAGACAGAAAATGATTCTGGGCAGGAACCGCAGCGTGTAAATAATTAGCACCAGGACCAACATTGCCACAATTCGTCGTTTTTCGTCAGGGTGAACTGAGATGGAAGCAGACAGGACTTTGAGGGTCCCAACCAGAAAGAATATGAGCAGTGGGAGGGGAAGGAGGAAAAATATGCAAGTGATAAAAATTCTGGAATAACCCAAAGTTCAAAAAAGAGATAGACAAGAGAACCCATACACATGCATTAAATGGAAAGATGTCAGAGAGAGGGGGGGCTGCCCATGGACAGGTGCCCACAGCAGTTGGGGGTTTGGTGCCTTGCTCAAGGGACCCTCCATAGACTGCATGAGGTAAACTGGCACTTCCCCGCTCCATACTTGGTCCGTACGACTGAGCTACTACCGCCCCAATCTGCGTGCCCATGTTTAATTTGCTCTGGCAGATTTGACTAGGCCCCCTGCCATTCAGATTCCCAGCAGCTTGAGACAATGGTCGTTTCGTTGCTCCTACTTTTACATTAATACATGAGTATTCTTGCATTGCCTCAGCGCTGTGGGGTAAAGCCTGGCTACACCACATACATTCTGGGATAGGAGATAATAAAAAACACTGGGTTGTTTGCATTTCTTTAATCCAATCACAATGGTCTTGGGCATTATGCTCAAGATGCAGCGATCATGGTGGCTCTGCAAAACAGTGGAACATTTGCACCCGGCAAAAGAAAACTCCCCATAAAATATTTAATGATGTTTACTGTTTACACAATACAGCAACATGAGCTATTTCAATTAGTGTTTGTGAGGAAAAAAGTAGCCAAAGGAGCAATCTGCAGGTATACATGAGAGTCTATACACAAGAGAAAGCAGTGGGTTGCCGTGATTGTGAGAAAAGATTTAGCTATAGGAGCTATATGCTGAGACACAAGAGAGTCCACACAGTAGAGAAACCAGTGGGTTGTAGTGTTTATAGTAGGAGATTAAACCAAAAGAACAATATTCAGATATGAAAATCATACATGGACAACACCATAAGCAGCATAAACCATTTGAAGAAATGTGAATATAAGTGTGTTACTTTTTCATTATTTAAATAAAAATGTATGTATATATTTTAGGTCTGGGCTCTGATTGATAAGTGGTCAAAGATCAAATTATTACATTATTACATTACATGTCATTTAGCTGACGCTTTTATCCAAAGCGACTTACAATTGCTATATATCAGAGGAGTTTTTTTGATTGTTGCGGGCAAAAATCCTTGATTACGCGGCACGTTTTCTTAAAAAAATGCAAAGGAATATGCAGGATATTTATGCAATTTTATGCAATGAAAGTGCGGGAACTTGCAAAAATTGCGGGAACTTGCAAAAATTGCGGGAACTTGCAAAAATTGCGGGAACTTGCAAAAACTGCGGTTTCATCATGGCTTTATCGCGGGGTTTGCAGCTTTTTGATGATGTTCACGTCGCGTAATTACGTCACTTCATAATGTTCCCATGGCAACAGGGGAAAATGGCTGCTCTTGTGTGAAGTAAACGCAACATTCTTTTGCAACGAAAATGCGAGGATTATGAAATCATGCAAGCCCCGCATATTTTGTGTGGAAATCTGCAATTTATGCGGTGAAAGTGCGGCGTATTTGAAAAAATCCGGCCCTGCATAAAAATGCGGACTTTGGCTGATTATGCATTGAATTATGCAATCGCATAATCCTGTTTTTCTGGAGGGACTGTTAAGTGTCTTGCTCGGGGACACATTCGTTAATGTATTGTAGTGGGACTTGAACCCAGATTTCCCACACCAAAGGCATGTGTTATATCCACTGCACCATCACCACCACCATCAAATAAGGGATCTGGAATAATCTCATCACACTAAAGCTTTAAATGAGATGTTAAACATCAGTAAATAAAACCTGGGATTTAACAAATCATGTGCTCGTGAAAAAAATCTGATATCTGAGACTCTGAACGATGCTTCATTCATGTTGTCATCATTCATACTGTTGAACTGGTGTCATCACTGCTGTCCATTCTGCAACAACACACACAGGCCAAAAACTTGTCTATGACCCCTTTCCTCATGAAAACATACAGAACTAAGTCTGCAAGAGGACTCAACCTAAGAAACACATGAGACAGGTTTCGGAGGGCCCGGTCATCATGTTTTTTCAGAAGTAAGATGATCATGGGCAGAAACAGCAGTGTGTAAATAAGCAGCACCAGGACCAACATTGCCACAGTTCGTCGTTTTACGTCAGCTGGAACTGAGATGGAAGCAGACAGGACTTTAAGGGTCCCAACCAGAAAGAATATGATTAGTGGGAGGGGAAGGAAGAAAAAGCTGGCTAAGATGATTACTGAACATTCTGGAATATACCAAAATACCAAAGTGAAGCAAATGGCAAGAGAAATGACCCAGACCAGGACACAGACCACCACAGAGATCTTGATGGTTCGTCTGAAGCGGTACCACAGTGGGCAGGCGATGACCAAATACCTGTAATACAAGATGTAAGACACAGCTTCAGAATGATATAGTAATACAATGGTCAGACACAGAAGTAGCTACACACATTCTGGATAGACAGATACCTTTCCAGGGCGATGCACACCATGAAGCAAACACTGGCCGTCAGACTAGAGCCATAAAAAATAATGCCTATTTTATCTATTTTCTGGTCCTTAGGTTTTGCCATCCAATCGATCATGCAGCAGAACTGAATGAGGTCAGAAATGAGAAGGTTGATGACGTAGATCGGAGCAACATTATCCTTTCCCACCTGCAGGAAAACATTGGTTAAAGTAAAGAAAGCAGTTGTAAACATGTTCTGAACATCTCCTCCCAAATATGTCTGCAGGGTCCAATCAGCTTTATGTACATTTTAATTATGGAGAAAATTATTCCTGTAAATGTATAGGTCATTTCAAGACTAAATCCCAGCCCTCTGACATGTGGCCCCCAACTCAGATCAAGATCCTTTACAGACAGAGACTTTACACAAATAGATCTCAGTCATAATGTACGTACCAGAGAATAAAGAGCATAGATGGCCACGAGGGTCAAAGGAAGTCCAATACAGATGATTATGCATGTCCCCACACATATGATGAATTCTGCTTGGTTGCTGTAGGGACCACAGCTCATGTCCTGTGAAATGTTAAATCCTTCCATTCTTCAGAGTGAAACCTGTGTAAGAAATCAGTTTATGAAAAGTATTTATTTATTTATTTATTTATATATTTAGTGCCCCTTTTTATTTCAGGATGTATTTCATAAGCATAATACTTTTTTTGATTTAATGTTGAATAAAATTACATTCCATAGAATATGCAGCCCTAACTGTGCTGCCAAGTAAATAGCATCTCGGTGCTCCTGTGCCCAAATTTTCAGTGCAAAAGAGTGTCATTGCAAAAACAGTCCAATTCACAAAGATCAGCTCTAACAGCCACACTCAGTTACAGTGAAATGATTAGTGTCTTCAGAGACACTACCTGTTAATCTAGAGTTTTGCATTCATAAGGAGTTGGGGCATAGAACAAAAATCTAGACTCTGTACAAAGGCATTCTCTATGAACCCCTCCCTGCATCCACAACTATTCATTCACATATCTTTAATGAAGGCCCTGTACACTTAGTCCCCCTTTCCCCCCAGTCCAACGCCCCTGAGAAGGAGTGTCCTCCACTCCCCTCCACCTCTCTGAAAAACGACCCCATAGGTAGTTTGTACGAGCAGCAATTACGACTCATATTTACATTTTATGGTTAGGTGCCGCCCTCTAGTGGTTGTAGTAATTTTGACGGCAGCAAAGCAAGAATTCATGTAACGTGGTATTATAACTGAGGGTAGCAAGCCCCCAGGAAGTGCACTGGGCTTTGAAGCCAATTTGACATAGTGGTCAAACAGTGGAATTAACACTTCCGTGTCCGTCACATGATGGGGCCAAAGTATTCCCATAGACTTACATTGTGAAAGAGATCTCTGTAAATCAGTGGACACATTTTTTTGAATGTCTCAACCGATATACGAGATGTTGAACTTTTTCAGCTTCATGAGTCAGTGAGCAACTCTCATAGGAATGAACAGGGTTCATTGACTTAAAGTCACACAGTACTGCCTGTTCATCTACAGTTTCTCATGGGCAGATTTCAAATTGTGCTTTTAAAATACCATGTACATTTCCTGCTTTAAAGTTATAGCTTTGTTTATATTTGGTTTAATCATGTCCTTATCTAACATTTGTACTCGAAATGTTTTCTTAAAAATGCCCTGAATACAACGTGCAACAGTTAAAGAAGGAACAAAAATAGACAGGCATTTACAACGTGTAGGCATAGTGCATCAGAAAGACAGACATAAACATCAAGAAATTCTGACACCCTTCCAATAACACTGTACCTTAAAATCTTCCAATCTTCAATATCAGTCCAGTATAAGGCAGGCTCCTCTTCCCAAGATTTTTGTAACTGGAAAGGTTTCTGTTCAATCTACTGTCTTTAACATAGCCTTATACAGTGATACAGTGTACAGTATACAAGTGAGCCCAAGAGTAACTACACCATACCAAGAAAGCTTTTGAAGTCTTGCCTAATTCATCAGAATTCATCAGAATTAGGAAAGGTCCTGGGAGCCAGATGAAGGACATACTTTAGTAATCCCAAGGGGCAATTTAATTTTTGTGTTTACTCTGTTTTTATAGAGATTAAACACACATGCGAACAGGACCCATACACATGCGAAAATGGAAAGATGTCAGAGAGAGGGTCTGCCCATGGACAGGTGCCCACAGCAGTTGGGCGTTTGGTGCCTTGCTCAAGGGACCCTCCATAGACTGCATGAGGTAAACTGGCACTTCCCTGTTCCATACTTGGTCCGTACGACTGAGCTACTACCGCCCCAATCTGCGTGCCCATGTTTAATTTGCTCTGGCAGACACGTCTTGTCCCCCAACCATTCATTCTGTTACTGTATTGCATATTTCTTGCCTAAAATGTTTTTTTTTTAGAAACACATTTTAGTGTACTGTTTATCTGTAACTTGAGAAAATGTTTGACCAGGCCGCCATTTTCTTCCTGCTTAAAAACAGACCAAGCACCGCCTCACTTGCTCGTTTTCGTTGCCCTTGAAATGGATGATTGAAATAATGGATAATCAGCAGATTTATCAATACTGAAAATAATAATTAGTTAACAATTCAAAATTAGCTCCACCATAAGCAACTACAACACTGGCTTTTACATTAATGCATGAGTAATAATCTAATGATTTAATAGTAAACAATCACAGTGGCTCACTGTTTTTAAACCTCACACTGGTAGTATCATCATCAAATCAGTTTTAGATCAATTTTGTTTTCCACTTTGCTTCAGTTGATGTTATTGTGCTAAAAGTGACTCGCAGAGGCTAAAACTGAGAGTTTAGAGCCAAGACTGAACACAAGAGGACAAACACAGCTGCTGTGACGAGGATCATGTGAATTTGGTTGCTTCTTGCATTATTTATAAAAAATCTTTATGAGTTTACAACATCCTTCCTGTAGATAGAAACATACACTACAGTTGAAAAGTTTGTAATCGCCTGCCACAAAAGCTTGATTGGGTCTAGTCAGGCAGCTGAGAGGACTACTTATATTTTACTATGTTTTTTTAGGTTGTAGAACGTCCTCCTGATATTTTGTATAAAGGGTTTGTTTTGTACATGGAGAATAAAATATCATGTTATAATCAACATTCATCTTGACTTCATTCGCTTGTGTCTCCTGATTGAAACAGATTGGTAGGAACCAAACACTGAGACACAAACAAACAAAACTGTATCTCCCAAGTTTTGCAAACAGGTCTAACACAGATATGTAAATACGAAGGGTGTGGATTTAGAATGACAAAAAAACATTTCCTCCAGCATCGTCAAACACATTTTTAATTGAGTTAAATATTTTTGTTTATAACATTATTCGGTAACACTTTACTTGAAGGTATCTACATAAGAGTGACATGACACTGTCATGAACACAGTCATGACACATGAACCCTAACCCTAACCCTAACCCTAACTTGTCATGACAAAAACCGAATGACACTTGCTAAAATAAGCGTTATGTCATAAACGTTTATGACTTGTTTATAATGTTTATGACACGTTCATGACAGTGTCATGTCACTCTTATGTAGATACCTTCAAGTAAAGTGCAACCCAATGAAAATTCAAACGTCATCCTTTGAACTTCCAACTCACTACTTGTACACAAAACATTCCCCAAACACACATTAAACAAGACCACATCAATTATCGTGGGTTTTACAGTGGTTTCAGTCATGACGTCAGCCTCAGTTGTTTTTATTTTACTGTCCCTGCCTCCTTCCCCTGGGCTCATGCATTTCTGAGGAACTCTCCAGACTTTCTATCTATCCACCAGATGCCTCATTTCCCAAATATACTTTGTTTTTATAACCCTATTTTTTTGGATTGCTCCCCTTTCTTGTTAGCATATGTACCGTCATTTCACTTTTTGTCCACTGCTGCACTTGAAATCTGCTCTTTTATGTGCCAGTGCATCTCTCTTGATACGTCTCAAAGCATCAAATGCTTTTTGTACAATTTGTTTTTTTAAATACCATACCAGTAGCAAGAAGATATCGATCCACCTACAGGCTTTGTCCGCAGTCAGAGTGCCGACCCAGGGAGCCTGGAAGGTGTGGCTGAAAGATGTGGTGGTGATGTCAATGGAGGTGGGACTCATGAGGAGGAAGGGGACACACACCCACTTAGGAGAGATAGAGAGAGAGAGATAAACCATAGATACACATATACAGTATATTGAACAAAATTATAAACGCAACACTTTTGTTTTTGACCGCATTTTTCATGAGCTGAACTCAAAGATCTAAGACTTTTTCTATGTACACAAAAGGCTTATTTCTCTCAAATATTGTTCACAAATCTGTCTAAATCTGTGTTAGTGAGCACTTCTCCTTTGTTGAGATAATCCATCCACCTCACAGGTGTGGCATATCAAGATGCTGATTAGACAGCATGATTATTGCACAGGTGTGCCTTAGGCTGGCCACAATAAAAGGCCACTCTAAAATGTGCAGTTTTACTGCATTGGGGGGTCTGAAAAACCAGTCCGTATCTGGTGTTAGAGCTGGAAGAGAACACCTCTCCAACGCCATCGAATGTGACCATTTGCCCACTTAAGTCGGTTACGAACTGCAGTCATGTCGAGAGAGAGAGAGAGAGAGAGAGAGAGAGAGAGAGAGAGAGAGAGAGAGAGAGAGAGAGAGAGAGAGAGATGAACCCAACCCTACCCCTAACACCAGATACTGACTGGTTTTCGGACCCCCCCAATACAGTAAAACTGCACATTTTAGAGTGGCCTTTTATTGTAATGCAATAATGATGCTGTCTAATCAGCATCTTGATATGCCACACCTGTGAGGTGGATGGATTATCTCGGCAAAGGAGAAGTGCTCACTAACAGATTTAGACAGATTTTTGAACAATATTTGAGAGAAATCTTTGAGTTCAGCTCATGAAAAATGGGGGCAAAAACAGAAGTGTTGCATTTATAATTTTGTTCAGTGTAGAAGTACAGCTTGATTCCATTGCCCACCTCTACTTTCTCATTCAACTGGGCAATAGAAACAACACGTACTTATCACAACACAAATGTTAAATGTCAAAGCTTGTTACTGGTTTTACACACAATGTTGATATGTGTGATTAAGTTGTTAGGTATAGCCCCAATCACAATGTTTGTTTACAACAACTTCCAGATAAAAAAAACTCCTGCGTCCCGTAAGGTTCCATACAATTTAATGGCGCTGAGCCACTTATAGAAATGACACCACCCAAACTAGCAGTCAGTCCAACCAACCGGCGGTGAGAAGTTGATGTTCGTAACGTTTATCAAAGACGTTAGCAAAGCAACACTGTACAGAAAATGAATACAGCAGAAACCTCAGATAGGTCGGACCTTTGTGTTTAAATGTATATCTTTAAATGTTACAGTTATGGCTGAAAATGACAACAGGAATAAACAAGTTTGTTGATTTTATCTCTGCAATTCAAATCCACTGCCATTTGTCTACCCGGAAGTGATTTTTGTGTTTGCGCGACGTCACGGTGATTCAGTCTATAATATATCTCTATACAAGTTCTCTATACAATTCAAAGTACACCTGAGACCAATGGGGATGTCTTTAGTATTGGTGGTAATGATGATTGGGAAAACAAATCAAATGGGTTACTGTTGGAGTCCATAGGAACTGCTGTGATCAAGAGTGAAGGCCAACATTGCTGCCAATGGCATCACAACCCAAATCAGCCCCAACTTTGGATCGTACACTGTCCCAGCTGTGCCAGTGATGAAGGTCCCGCCAACCCAGGTAGCTGCATGGTGCACACACACAAAACACACCACAAATTGTAAGTGACAAACAATAAGATTTTATGTTTTTCATCATAATGCATTGTTTTAATTCTGTTTCCTGTTTATTTTGAAAGGTCACTATGCACGTTTAAAAAACAGAAACGAGGTGAACAGTGTAGACACGGTAGTCTGGATCAACGATGGTTCATTTACCAGATAGTTCCGGCACCGCCGGAAGTTTCACCGAATGTCAATGACATTATGAATGAATTAAAATTAGGAATTAAAGCAATTTATCGATAACATTTTTTTGTTTGTAAAGAGATTCATGAGTGTTCAGGCTATCTTAAAGAGCTGTTGCTAATGAATTGTTTTATTCTCGTCTTTGGTCATTTACATGACCCATCCCTAATGGGTTTATTCAGACACATTATTGAACTCCAAACCAAACTTTTCAATATGTACAGTATACCACCAGCACAATATATGCTGACCTCATAAACATTTGAAAAGTCTACATATACAGAGGAGGATATGATGGATACAAGATAAAGATATACACACATCCTCACAAAAGTACAAACATAAAACACAATACACAAGAAAACGTTCTGTCTTAAGGAAATAAAAGAGCAACTTCATCAAAACCATCCTGCGATTATGCACACACAGGAACAAACTCACCGGTTGTGGTGAAGATTCCCACCACCAAGCTGATGTCTCTGTTCCCTAACAGGGCCATGTCCGCATGGTTTGCTTGCGTCCTGTTTCCATCCCTTTTGGATTTGATGGAAGCCCAGATGCCAATCCCGAGCACCAGCAGGTAGAATGGCGGCTATGAGTCCCGGGACGTTAAGAACAAAGAAATGTACAATAACCACATCTTACATTACAAGGATACCATTGCAAGTACTAAAACCCACTACTACTCCAGTATAATCACTGCCAATAAAGGAAACTCCAAGACACTGTTTTCCCTACTAAACATTATCACCCAACCCCAGGACTTTCTCCCCCCCTACTTGTATACAACCTCCTTCTGCAACTCTATCATGTCCTTCTTCACTGAAAAAATCAAGAACATCCACCAGCACCTTGGACCAATCCCTCACCTCAACATCTCAGCCGACTTTCACCCATCTACACACTCATTCTCCTCCTTCTAGCTTCCTGCTATTTCAGAAATCACAGAACTCACCCGGAAATCCAAGCCATCGACCTGTCAACTTGACCCCCTCCCCACACAACTTGTTAAAGCCTGCCTTCCCTCCCTGGTCCCATTTCTGCTATCATCCACTCCTCTCTCACCACTGGAACTGTCCCTACATCCTTCAAAACTGCTGCCATTACTCCAATCTTGAAAAAACCTGGTGCCAACCCCTCCAACTTCAACAACTTCTGTCCTATATCCAATCTACCATTCATCTAAAAAATCCTTGAAAAAACAGTTGCCTCTCAACTACATTCTCATCTATCTCACAACAACCTGTACAAACAGTTCCATTCCGGTTTCCGCCCACTGAAACACCACTTATCAAAATCACCGACGACCTCCTTATGGCAGCTGACTCTGGACTCCTCACCATCCTCATCCTCCTCGACCTGAGTGCAGCCTTTGACACCATCTGTCACACCACCCTCCTCAACAGGCTATCTTCCATTGGCATCACCCACACCCCGTTAGAATGGTTCACATCTTACCTCTCTGGACGCACTCAATTCATTCAACTCAAGTCTTTTAAATCCATTCCCTCCTCCGTCACTTCAGGTGTGCCCCAGGGCTCTGTCCTGGGGCCCCTACTCGTCATCATTTACCTCCTTCCCCTCGGCAATATCTTCCGCAAATTTAACATTCACTTCCACTGTTATGCCGATGACACTCAGCTCTACCTCTCCACCAAACCCTTGTCCACTCTCCCCCCCACCTCCCTTACTAATTGCATCTCTGAAATAAAAACCTGGTTTATCCAAAACTTCCTGAAATTAAACAGTAATAAAACCGAGGTTCTCCTCATTGGCACCAAATCCACTCTATCCAAAATCGACAGTTTTTCTTTAACTATTGATAACTCCCCCGTTTCACCCACCCCCCAGGTCAAGAGTCTGGGTGTCATCCTTGACAGCACACTATCCTTTCAACCCCACATCAATAACATTACCCGGTCTGCCTACTTCCACCTACGAAACATCAATCGCCTCCGCCCCTCCCTGACCCCCCACACTACCGCCATCCTTGTCCACAGTCTCAACACTTCCCATCTGGATTACTGTAACTCTCTCCTCTTCGGCCTCCCTCACAAATCCCTCCATAAACTTCAACTGGTCCAGAATTCAGCTGCCCGCATCATAACTCGAACCCCCTCCATCCATCACATCACTCCTGTCCTCCAACAGCTCCACTGGCTCCCGGTCCAGTTCCATATCCAATTCAAAGTCCTCCTGTTTACATTCAAGGCCATCCACAACCTCCCCCCCCCATATTTGTCTGATCTCCTCCAGGTTCCCGATCCCTCCCGCTCCATCAGATCCTCCTCCTCCATACACCTGTCTGTCCCCTCTGCCTGTCTCACCACCACAGGGAGCGGAGCATTCAGCCGCTCTGCCCCCCGTCTCTGGAATTCATTACCACCCCAACTCAGAAACATTGATTCATTCCCCCATTTCAAATTGCAACTCAAAACACATCTGTTTAAAACTGTCTATTCCACTTGATGTCAATTGCTCTGCCTCTTTCTGTTGTTTTATTGCGGTTGGTTCGGGCATCTGGTAAGGATGCCCCCTGGGCGCCTCCCTAGGGAGGTTTTCCAGGCACGTCCAGCTGGGAGGAGGCCTCGGGGAAGACCCAGGACTAGGTGGAGGGATTATATCTCCAACCTGGCCTGGGAACGCCTCGGGATCCCCCAGTCGGAGCTGGTTAATGTGGCTTGGGAAAGGGAAGTTTGGGGTCCCCTGCTGGAGCTGCTACCCCCGCGACCCGTTACCGGATAAGCGGAAGAAGATGGATGGATGGATGGATATTGCGGTTGTATTTTTTTTTTTCTGCTTTAATGTCTTTTATAACCCTGTACGGTGTCCTTGAGTGCCGAGAAAGGCGCCTTTAAATAAAATGTATCATTATTATTATTATTATTATTATTATTATTATTATAAGAGCTATGCTGCCTGCCGGGCAGCTTCTCAGAGCACACAGTACAGAGAGCAGCCAGGCCGCAGGCTTCCTTTGGCACTGGACCTGATTCAACCTGGATAATTGAACCATGTTCAGTTATTCAGCACCTGGTTCAACCTGAATACCATGAACTGTGGTGTGTGAGTGCAGGGAGTGGCTGCCAGAGACCCTCAGGCTTTAGGACTGACTTGCTGTTCTTTACAGAAAACTGCAGTAGACTCAAGCAAAGAAGGCAAAGACAGTTGATCAACCCTTGATTTACAATTGCTATAGCAGCTCACAATGATGCAGCTTGTGTGGAGTCTCTTAGCATGATCTGGAACACTAATAGCATATTTCATGTTTAAGGCAACTCTTTTTTCCCGGAGAATAATGCAACATTTTTCTATTGATGATGATGCATATGGTATGTGGAAAATGCATCATCATCAAGAGAGAAATGCTGAATCATTTAGCAGAGAAAAATGCTAGTAGAAGAAAAGCATAATTATTAAGTTAATTCTTTTGGTACGGCACACTAAAATCACAACATTTTGGTCATATTTGTTGTAATCCAAAAATTGAATTTGCACTTCTCTAAATTACAGTTTTGTATTATGTATTTGTTACACACATTAATCATGTTACATTTCCCCAAGATCCTCAAAATTGGTATAAATAATAAGTTTATATATCACACCCCTAAAATGTATTGCTTGTTATAATTCAAATAATAAAAAAAAAAACGGGGGCTCTTGGGTACATTTTGAGAAATGGAATAGCTTCAAAATCAGGGCCTGTATGTTGAAATTAAACATAGAAAGCCAAATATAAATCCTGTTTTTATTTATATTTGTTAATGCTAATAAATAAATAAATTGGCTAGTTTTCCAGACTAAATAGATAGAAGGTTGAACATATAATTATAGAAGTTTTTTGCTTTCCCACTGTGAATAAGATAGGAAGGAAATAGACACATCTCATTATCAAGGTCGGTTCTGTACAGATTTATTGTGGTAATCCTACTTTGAATGAAATGAAATCGGAGCCATAGAGCAGAAACAGCCCTCTAAAGCCTGAATGTACAGTCTTTCTCCAAAGTTTATCATTGTGTGCCTGCAAAACAAGTTCTACAAGGCATGCTTTTTCCTTTGTAACTGGAATGTCTCTAACCTGATATTGAACCTAAAAATGAAATTGAATCAAGCCCTTGTGAATTGGAGTGTTTCCATGTTGCCTCTCTGGTTGAGTTATTAAATAATGTCAAAATCATGTAACCATAACTCATCTCTGCTTTAAGCACTTTAGTTAAATAATGTTGACATAACATTTCTATTCTACGCACTTCAATTAAATCATGTAAACATAACATATGCTTTAGGCACTTCAGTTAAAGTGTGTTAACATAACATATATGCTTTACATACTTCAGTTAAAGTATCCCTCCTGTTGTCCTCGGGTCAAATTTGACCCATTTTCAAAGTTTCTATATCATAAATTTGGGTTTCTTTTGAAGAGATGAAATGCTGCAAAATACCGTAAAACAACTAACAGAGAAAGAGAGAACTGCAGAAATGCTGCACTTTATTGTCGTTGTCATTGTATCCAGCGGGCAAACAATGAGACAACAATGAATGTGCTGTGAATTTCACACAGCAAAAACATATTACAGAAATATTAATATTACAAAATACATCTCATTCTATATTCTACTCTTACAATGTGTATACATAATACATTGTAAGAGTAGAAAATAGACAGATTTTTAATCCATTTTACTATAGGTACAAACAAAACAAGCAAATGCCTTTCCAGGTTGTTTGAGGAATGTACTCTGTAAAAAGGTAAGCCTAAACACTCCATGCTGCACATTTTTCAGTCATTTTTATTCTGTACTGTACATGCTGCACGATGGTACAGAGGGGGGTCGTCGTGGAGTGTCTCATAGGTTTCATCCCTGTAAAAAAAAAACATTGTTGGCAAAGAAAGACACCTGACAACCAAAAAAACTGTCATTCTGTTTCAGTGTCATGAGCGTTCAGCAGCGACAATCACTGAGGATAACATCCAATGAGAGGTTTAAAGACAGATAATATGCTCTGGATCCCAGTCAACCAAAGCACATCCAAAAAATCCATACAGATCTACAAAGAGATGTTGGTGCAGCAGGACAGGGCTCTACGGAAGCCCTGAAAAGCAAGGTGAAAAAATTAAATTGCGCAAAAGTTTATCTCCCATTTAGGAGATATTATCTCATCATAAACATTTAGGCAGAATTAAGCGCTTAGTGCACGATCCAAAGGGAATTGAAAGTTCAGCCAAATGCAGCATAACAAAAGGTTTTACCTTCTTAAGCCCTATTCACACGGGACTAGTATTACCTGGGGGCTATAAGATAGCAACGAAGGCCGTCTGTGATCTTAATCCTGTGTGAATCTGCCATGTCTGTAATTTGTCAAGTAAAAAAGGGGGGGAGGGTTCTGAATAACATGAGTTCCCCTCTACAAATGCCTACTGTAAAACAAAATGGAACTGTGCATAGGCGCCAAATTAAAACAGGGTTCAAGAGTGTAGATATAACGTCTAATAAAATCATATGGAGACTGCCCACAAGATAATACGTACTTATTAGGATTAACTTTAACCCTTGTGTTGTCTTCCCGTCGACCATGCAACTTTTTTTGTCAGTTTTTCTGATGTTTTTGTCCATTTTTTTTCTTCACTTTTTTGATGTTTTTGTCCATTTTTTCCTGCGTTTTCGTACCATTTCCCGACATATTTTTCACTTTTTTCAAAGTTATTTGTCTTTTTTTTTCTTCAAATGCTATAAAATCAGTCCTTCCAGAAGTCTTCCAGAGTCTTTTTGTGATTGTTGCGGGAAAAAATCCTTGATTATGCGGCACGTTTTCTTAAAAAATGCGATGGAATATGCAGGATATTTATGCAATTTTATGCGATGAAATTGCGGGAACTTGCAAAAATTGCGGGAACTTGCAAAAATTGCGGGAACTTGCAAAAACTGCGGTTTCATCATGGCTTCATCACGGGGTTTGCAGCTTTTTGATGATGTTCACGTCGCGTAATTACGTCACTTCATAATGTCCCCATGGCAACAGGGGAAAATGGCTGCTCTTGTGTGAAGTAAACTCAACATTTTTCAACTTTCTGCTAAGATATATGTGACTTTTTTGCAACGAAAATGCGGGGATTATGAAATCATGCAAGCCCTGCATATTTTGCGTGGAAATCGGCAATTTATGTGGCGAAAGTGCTGCGTATTTGAAAAAATGCGGCCCCCGCATAAATATTCGGATTTTGGCTGATTATGCATTGAATTATGCGATCGCATAATCGCGTTTTTCTGGAGGGACTGTAAAAAAAAAAGAAGTGAACTGATCATTTAATTTACTTGTGAAGAGCGTTGTGGGAACATCCACAACTTCTTTTTTGACAATTTGGTTGAAAGAAACCCACATTTCTGATATACAAACTTTTTGAAAATGGGTCAAATTTCTCAACAGGAAATCTTTGGATCTTTTATGAATCCTCTCTTCAAACAGGGTTAAACAGTGTAGATAGGACATCTGATAAAATATATCAAGATAGTATCACCTAATTAGAAAGTACACTTTAAGATACTATCTCCTACGTAGGAGATACACTTTCTGGCCAACAATGCCCGCAATATTTTTTCCACCTTGCCTTTCAGGACTTCCGTAGAGCCGGGTGTTTTTGCATCTCAAGATCTAGATCGATGTCTAGAAAGTTTTAATTAAGTTTTCCTCAACAGGAAAACAGTGGGTATGTTATGAATCCTATCTTCTCTTCTCTCCTTTATATTCTGCCTCTATTTCAGTCCTGAATTTCTCCCTCTATGATTGCCCCGTCATTGAGCCTCATCCCGTCCTCTTCTTCCCTGCCGCCTGTCTCTGGCCCGGGACTCGGTGGCAGCAGCTCCAGGTCCTTATTGGAGCTGCTCGTGCTGGCGGCTCTGGCAATCCTGGTGAGCGTCTGTTCGTACGGCGAGGGCAGGTAGACCATGAGGAACACGCCGTCCGTCACGTCCTGCTCGGAGCTGGAGCTGGGCAGCTGGTGCTGCCCCCTGTTGCGCCGGATGGACGACAGCAGCTCGCAGTTCCTCTCGGGATCCTGCAGGTCCTCCAGGGCGATCACATTGGCCAATCCCAGCTTGCCGCCGAAGCCGAAGCCGAAGCCGTGGCGGCGGCGCCAGATCAGGAAGCCCAGAACGCTGAAGAGGAGGAGGAGGAAGGAGATGGTCGCTATGGTGATGTAGGCAATGGATCTGGCGCTGATGACGGCCTCACCTGAGCTCTGGCCCTGGGAATCAGACACAGAAAGGTTAGACTGGATCATTCATACGTGATCATTGCATCACAATATGCATTGTTTTCCTTTTTTTTCCTGTGCGTTAATCAATTCAATTTTACAATTCACTTGAAGTTAGGAAAGTGAGGAAAATAAATAATTGAATGTTCATATTCATTGTTTTAATGCAAATGTAGATTTTCATGTTTGACTTTGCTCATTTGATCAGTGCATCACAACTTGCACACAAAACGAAAACCTTGTATGTCCAAAACCGTTGCTTTTCAGGAAATGAAAGACGCCAATTTGAAACAAATGTATTGAGATATTATTTACCTTCAACAAAGTCAGATGAAAATGCATTGTGACCGTTTAAATATTTGTAAAAACCCACAGACAGACATAAAAGGTGACCAATACCATTGATTTATGAAAAAAATTTAATATGATATTATTTTTTTCGTGCATTAATAAATTCAATATCACAAATAACCTGCACAAATAATACTGACATATGTCTGTATTAATTGTTTGAATGCAAATAGTAGGTTTTCATGTTTGACCATATTATTTGGAATAGAAAACATTTTGGATGTACTACACTGGGCTCTGCTGTTAAAGTGAGGTGATCAAATGTCTATTTGTCATTAAAAAACGTAAGTGAAATTGGTAACAGAGAAACTTACAATAATAGAAAAATCACATTCAGTAATAAAGGGAAGACTGAAGTCGGCTGGTGTTGAGATAACATCTGGCCTACAGAGGGAGCTGTTTGACACAAACATCTCTTTGGCCTCTTTACAGAAATTAATCAGTAGCTTACCATCTGTACCATCAACACTGCTGAGTGTTAGTGTGAGCACACGGTTACTGGATGAACTGCGAATGCAAATTTAAGATCTGATGAAGCAAAATCAACAAGTCTTCCATTTTGCTGTAGACTTTTGAGTATCAAATCTAAAAGCGCTATATAAATGAATTAGAGCTGTGCAATATGGAGAAAATCAAATATCAGAATATTTTGGACTAAATACCTCCAATATTTCACAAAATATTTACACAATGAGATCTTTGATAAATAATCATCAGTAATGTGGATATGTTGACTAAGTGGGTAAAGGCAAATAATAGAACAGTTATAGTAAGTCTGGTATGTTTAGGAAATGACATCACTTTAATGCAGCCTTTAAAACACTTGTCATATTACTATATTGCGATAGACGAAATGTAAGACAATATCTATCCTCGTACATCTATGTCGATATAAAATCGATATATTGCCCAGCCCTAAAATGTATGTATAATTATTAAATTGTTTCCTCTTTTTTTTGTTTTTTACATTTTAAAAGATTTTACTGAGAAAAAAAATACAAAACACTAATTGACTAAATGACGGTGATCATCAGTCCCAACACACCCGTCAGATTTGGGATGAACTCACCGGTGCCTGTCTGTCGGTGGAGGGCAGAGCCGAGGGTCCAGGCGACCAGTCCAGAGAGTCCCGGCCGGCCGGTCCAAACTTCATCCAGCTGCTCTCCAACAGAGACCGCATGGTGGAAGAGTGGAGGACGTGAAGCCCAGCCGAAGCCAGAGGGCTACAGGGGCCGAGAGAGCTCCGAGAGGGGTACTCTGGACGGTGGACGGAGAGACGAGGAGGATGAGTCGGCTGGGAGCGCAGAGGGACACTGGCTGCCAAACTCAAGAGATCAGCCTGAAATGATAACTGTGAGGGGGAGGAGGGAGGAAGAAACGAGGGCAGCAGACAGTCCGTGTGTCCAGCTGAGAGGAGACACGTCACCGTTCCTGATGGGAGGATTTACAGCTGCTGGGAGCTGACAAACATTTGTGTGTGTGTGTGTGTGTGTGTGTGTGTGTGTGGGGCTGGGCAATATATAAATATTATATCGACATCGATATATGAGGCTAGATATCGTCGTAGATTTTGGATATCGTAATATCGTGATATGACATAAGAGTTTTTGTCTTTTCCGGGTTTTAAAGGCTGCATTACAGTAAAGTGATGTCATTTCTGAACTTACCGGACTTACTAGCGGTTTTATTATTTCCCTTTACTCACTTAGTTATTATATCCACATTATTGGTGATTATTAATCAAAACTCTTATTGTGTAAATATTTTGTGAAAGCACCAATAGTCAACCCTACAATATCGAAATCGATGTATTGGGTCAAAAATATTGTGACTGGATTTTCTCCATATCGCCCAGCTCTGTGATTGCCCAGCTCTTTCTTGTATATGTGTGTGTGTGTGTGTGTGTATAAAAGAGACAGGGATGAAAGGAGTATGTGATTGCTCAGCAAATCATGAAAACCAACTAATCCAACTCCATGTTGACGGCCATTTGATTGGTGGAAAAAAAAGTTAGATATTCATTTTTTACACAACTGATATTCGCTAACTCAGTTCATATACAGTTTTGTTGTGACAACTTCAGATGTCCATATCAAGTGAACTCTTTTAAAAGGAATTAAGGGTAAATAATAGGGGTGGGGGAAAAAAAATCAAATAGATTTTTTTGTGACAACTTTTAGAACCGATTATTTCCCTAGAATCAGTCGACACATTAAGTTGAACCAAAATGAGGAACCGAAATTTGCATTCTAATCTAGTCCGATTCCTACCGGTTGCGTAGGAACCGGTTCCATAGTGGAACCGGGTTTCGGTACCCAACGCTACAGGAGTGCTGTGTGGACTAGCCAGACCCTCCTCAGCAGCGCGGTGGAGGAAGTTCTGACAATGCCAGACTATCGTAGATGTGAAGATGTGAAACAGTACATCACAGCTTTAAACACATGAGATAAACTGCTTTTATTGTACAACACACAGAGCAGACAGGCAAAGCCAGAGCAGGTTAGAAAGTTCAGGAGGAGAGATCACAGATGCTTTTCTTTTTTTTTTTTTTTTTGTTGATATCAAAAGCAGAAAAAAGTTACACTTTTAGAAATCACAGTCACGACATACATTAGCTGACCTGCCGATGCCGGTCCAGCAGCGGCGCATTCGCGGTCAGCGAAGGAAGCAAACGGTCAAACTAACCCCCTGAATGAGTGTGCAAAAAGCCTGCGTTCATAATCAGGAACCCTCTGCACATTCATCTGCAGGGATACGGATGGACACATCATACATTTTTACTATTCAATTTCAAAAACAGCCTAAAAATCACACACAAACCATTCGCGGTGTCCTTCTACGTGTGAGTTTGCATCATTCAAAGGGACACAGACAGTTTGAATGTAATTAAATAGTCCACTTTGTCCGAGTCATCCAGTTTACACATTCTGTGGTCACCAACCCCCCCCTCCCCCCCCCACACACACAGACATCAACCTTGTCTTTGGAGCGAAGAAACTAGTTACACTTAACTGTATGCAGGTAAACAATCTTGTCATTGTCAGGGGTTCAAGTTTAAGTGCATCATTTAAACTAAGGTGCAGTTAAAAAAAGAAACAGAGGCATAGGGAGAGAACGTTATGAAGCCCAGCAAAATGGACTGTGGAGGTGGGCGTGGTCTGCAATCAGCTGCAGTGGAGAGAGGTGTGGGGATAGAGCAGGAGAGCAGTGCCAGGTGAGTTGATTGTCTCAGCTGTTGGTTGTCGTGCTAATTAAAGCTCTCCCTTTATATGCTGTTGGAGATGGTTTTGTTCGTTTTGTTAAACATTGAGCAATGGGCCGTCGGAGGTGCATGGATTGTAATCGTAAAGTTGTGTTAAAGGTGCAGTAGGTAAGACTTATAAAACTAATTTTCTGTCATATTTGCTGAAACTGACCCTATGTTCCAGTAGAACTACATGAAGCAGGTCATTTAAAAAAAAAAAATAATCTGGCTCCTCTGGCACCACCTACAGCCTGTTGTGCAATTTGCAAAAAATCCACAGCTCCCTGTTCAGATGCACCAATCAGGGCCAGGGGGGGTGTCTAACTACGTGTCAATCACTGCTCATGCACACGCATTCATTCTCCTTTGTGGGGGGAGGGGCTTAGGAGACCGTTTTGGGCTTTAGCGGAAAGGGGGGAGGGACTGAGAAGTTGTCGATGTTCAAATTTTTTGGCTAAGTCCTGGATCTTTGCAATCCTACCTACAGCACCTTTAAGTGTGAGCAGTCAGAGTGGCTCAGTGGTAGAGCGGTCGCCTGCCAATCGGAAGGTTGGTAGTTTAATCCCTTGGCGAATCCCTTGGTGAATGGTTCCTGCACTATGTTAAAGCGCTTTGAATAGTCGTTAAGAAAAGCGCTATATAAAAACAGGCCATTTACATGTCTGTGTTCTGTGCTGAAGGTAACCCACGGTGGTAGCAAATCCTGCTACAACAACATCTAGTCCAATGTTATCCAAGCCAATAAGTAGGGGTGTGCCCAACTAAGAATTTTCATAGTTGAATCTGAATTGTAAAACGAGCACTTTTGTGAAGGTAAATATAAGCTGGACAATAGCCCTATTAACTTACATTGTAGCTTGTTTTGCCGCTGCCGATTGCAGCGATCTCGCTTAATACTGGACCAATGATTGTTGTTCCCATCAGTCACTTAGACACTAAAACATATGAAATTAAAGCTGCAATCAGCGTTGGATGGGCCCTCGCGCCTCTGCGCGTGTCGGGGTAACTGGCGGACGCCGCTCCTTGTGACCGTGCATTTGCGCGGCACTCAGACACTGCAAATCGTCACCAATGAAAAGGGAACTCCCTGCTGAGTTCAATGATACCTCACACAAGGATCTACCGTAAATGGTTCAAATGTTATAAAGGGGGTGTGGCCTGCATGGGCGTGGTTAAAGTATAGGGGGCGGCTCAGTATCACATGTAGACCACACTTTATAAGTTTCATGTAAATCGGATGATGTTTGTCATATAAGGCGCATTTCCTGTTGCCAGCGGGGGGCGCTATGACCAAAAGTAAATATTGGCCTGTATATGTCCTCAGGCCTGGACTCTTGTTGATTGTGGGAAATTTCAAGCAGATACGACAACGTACACTGTAGTTACAGCCACTTTCTCGTTCATCGCTAAACACTCAAAATGGCCGCCACGCCACACCCACAACGTTTGACGAAAAGTTTTTTTTTTTAAATAACTTTTCATCTTTAAAAAGGTGTTGAGATGGTACATCCATCGGATGAAAATCTCTAGGAGGAGTTCGTTAAAGTATAGCACCTTGACTTTTAGGCCTACTTCCTGTTGCCACTAGGGGGCGCTATGACTTTTAGTCAATTTTGTCCGGTAAATGTCCTCAGAGTTAGAGTCTTATGAATCCTGAAAAGTTTCCAGCCAATTGGACAATGTACACTCACGTTACACCCACTTCCTGTTTTGAGGGCGAAACGCACAAAATGGCCACCCCGCCACAGCCACGCCCTATGACGAAATTTTTTTCTTTTAACAACTTTTCATCTTTAACGTCTTAAGATGGCACAGACCGAATTTGAAGTTGATCGGATAAAATCTCTAGGAGGAGTTCGTTAAAGTACGACGTGGAAATGGCCAAAATCGCACTAATTTCGAACTTTCAATTGAAAATGGCAGACTTCCTTTTGGGTGTAGGGTATGGCTCCAATGACGTTTTCTGTGCGTATTGACATGATACATATGTGTACCAAGTTTCGTGAGTCTACGTTAAACGTACTGCAGGGGCTCAATTCTTTTAATTTTGTAGGGGGCGCTAGCGAGCCATTTTTTGGGCGCCTATTCCCGAAACCCTTAAAATACGTAAATTTTCACCAGACTTAATGGGCCCGCCAAATTTGGTGAGTTTTGAATATGTTAAGCCCCTCAAAAAGGCAATTAATTTGCCGGGAAAAAGAAAGAAAGAAAGAAAGAATAATTCCTTCAGTTTCAATAGGGCCTTCGCCGCTGTCTGCGCTCAGGTCCTTACTAGTGGTAATAAGTTGATGTAGGGGTGTATATACTGGTGGTAGTGGGGGGAAAAAAACGTTGAAAACATCCTGGTACGGCTTACGATTCGACGTGTGCCGAAAACGTTGAAAAAGCGCCAAAAACGTTTTTTAAAAAATAAGTTTTTATTTTCAGTTTTGACATGGGAGGACAGACAAGTGCATGGTTGACGGGAAGACGACACAAGGGTTAACACGGAGAACTAGTTTGGTGAAGTTTAGTTTTCCACATTTCTTCAGCAAGTTCTTCGTCTTTTTTTTTTTTTAGATACACTAGCAATCAGTCTGAGCTCTGAGCAAGGAAAGTACACTAGGTCACTGCCTTCAATCTGTTCAGAGTCCCAGTAATCCCTCAGCTGCACCATAAGACACTAAACTGTAGATGATTTTTACTGTAAATTATTATAGTTAAAATGTGATTACAGTTTCCCAGCACAGTGACAGAAGAAGGAGCTTTTACAATGGTGAATCAGAAAGCAATCAGAGCTTTAAAAATCCAGCAGACTTTGTTCTAAAAAGCTTTCTGGTGATGCTATGACAATGGAGGGATTTGGAACATCTCTTCCATATTGAACCGTATCCCCAAGTGCATAAAATCTGCTTAGAGTGCAGATGGAAGTTTGTGCTCGTGATGATCTTGAGCGTGCCACATTCATGATTCGATCTTAATCCCTGCTCTATATGTCAAACGTGCAAAACTCAAAGAGTTTTGTCGTCTTTAACATAAGAAACACAAACAATATTCCAGACTTAAAGCGGGATAATCATCACATCGACTGACTGAAAGAAAACCAGGCGAAGTAGAGATCGACACAAACTGTTGTCGCGTGACCCCGACACATTAGTCGACTGCTTTTCTTTTAGATGGAAACGCTGGCATGGACTTAACACCAACTAAATCCTTCCCTGCACTGCTGATCACACTGACGGCCGGCAACATCTGTCCACTCGCTGCCCGCCCTGGAATGGTAGGGAAATGGGGACAAACGGGGACAGGTCAGGGACACTGGGAGGGGCCGAGAGACAGCAGAGACGGGACAGGACACAGGCGACGAGACCTACTAATGCTGTCTTGTCATTTACTGGACATTTGGAAAATGACTTCTTTCCAGGGACGATTCCAGGATGTTTTAAGTTGGGTGGCACATCGGGGAGGAATAATCAGTCGGGGCGCACGACAGGCAGCCGAGTGACTCATATCATATTTCAGGGGGGTGGTGCCACCCTGTGCCCCCCTGCTAGCCCCGCCCTTGCTTCTTTCTAGGACTCATGGGAAAGGTTCATTCATTTGTGCAGCAAAAAGTATTAAGATCATTTTCAAAAAGTTGTGGAAAGTTTATGCTTTTAAAATATTTAAATATAATTAGAATATAGAATGAGACTGGTACACTTTTGTATAATGACCTACTGTATATTACATTTCACAATCCATGGTACTGATCTGAAAGTTTTAAAGTCACTATTTTTGCCATATTTGTGGCTGAGCATTAAATATTTTTTGTCCATTTTTTTAAGCTGAATCTTATTTCAATGTCAGAAAATGTCGGTTTAAATGAATGATTTCATGCGGGCCATAATTAAAGTTTTCAGTTTTATATTAGGTGTTTAGTCTTGTGGTGGAAAACCAGGGCTGTAGTCAAGTCAACCCTTGTCGAGTCCAAGACTAGTCCAAGACCAGGACTAGTCGAGACCGAGTCCAAAGAGGTTCAAGTCCAAGTCAAGACCGAGTCCAAATGAGAGACAAAGTCGTAAAAAGAAAGGGTCAAATTAGGCCACATAATTTACTAACTTACTTTAGTTTGAAATGGAAATGTTCCCACAATTGACCTTATTACTTGTCCTGAAGAATCCAGAGTACAAAGTGCTCGCTGACATTGTGTCTGTAGCCAAAATTAAACAGATTGATACCTGGTGATTGAGGAATATGATGCAGCCAGGCGTATCCCAGGCGACCAATCTCGATGCCTGTTCTAAATGGATTTTGAATTAAAGTAATACCTGTTTTCTGCACGAGCGCGCGTCATCAATGGTTTTGTTTTGAAGGAGGAAGTTACTTCAGAACAAAAACATATAGTGCTGGACAGTGTCGAGACCAACTAGAATATTTGACAAGTCCAATGGCCGAGTCCGAGACAAGTCCGAGTCCAAGACGGGTCCGAGACAACAGACAAGCGGTTCGAGTCCGGACTCGTACTACAGTCCTGTCATTTACTCTACCTTTAATATCTTTGCATTCTGGTCAGATAAAAATAAAATGTCTTCAAAAATATTTGAAGACATTGCCCCGGGCGCTGAGACATTTGGATGGGGATTTTTTTAGACTAAAATGAAATCAATTGATGCAAAAAAAGAGAAATCAATAACAATATAACCATTAATTGGAGCCTAGTGTGTAAAAGTTGTATTTGGTCACTGAATGGAGGATGGAAAATGATTGATAATGTTGTGTTGTGAACATGACATGACGCATTTCTTGAAGTTTAATCAACCCAAACATTTGAAACTTCGTGCTCTGGTCTCTATTAAGAACATTGGCATTTTTACGATAGTTTGTTAGCCTGGTTGACACCAGACCCTTCTCAGTTGTAACTGAGAAGGGTCTGGGGAAGGTTCATTGACAGTTCATTTCCAAAGGGGCGTCACCAACGGACGCCGCTCAAATGCCTCTGAGTGCATTGGATAGTCCTTCAACCAATCAGACCAACGATCCGGGTGACGCTGCGCTTCGGTGGCCGTCATGTTGAATGTAAATAAAAAGCTGCTCGCCGTCGCTGAGCTATCGTTGTCGCGTAAAGCCCACCTCAACGGTTGTGATTGGTGTAAAGCCCGCCTCAACGGTTGTGATTGGTGTAAAGCCCGCCTCAACGGTTGTGATTGGTGCCTCGATTTTGGGGACATTGGAAATGGGCTTGAATGGGCTCTTGGCCAGACTGACTTGCAGAGCAAATCTCAAATTTGCCAGAAGTTCGTCAGGGTTTTCCCAGGCTAATAGTTTGTAGCTCTGATGTGAAACCTTGTAAATACTAACAGACCAATCTAACTATCTAAAGCTGATGCATATTTAGCACTAACAGCTTCTGTGGGAATCCAGGGTTTCTGCAGACTTTTTAAAAGACCTTTTTAAGACCTTTTATGAATGAAATTTAAGACCTATATCACGACATAAAAGTACAACGAAATGCAGAGTCACAAAAGTACTTGCAAAGTAAATAAATGCAGTCAAATTGAATAAAAGCGACACTGAGTAATAATGAGCTGTACATATACTATGCAAATTATATTTGGACTAGCGAACAACATCACCACAGAATAAAAAAAACATTTTGATGAATTAGAGGTAGCGTCACATGATCGTAGGACAATTAAGACCTGTTTAAAAGGATTTAAGACCTAGGACTCAATACTTCAGCTAATTTAAGACTTTTTAAAGCCTAACATTTTGATTTTCAAATTTGAGACTTTTTTTTAGACTTTAAGAATCTAGAATTTAGACCCTGGAATCTAACCCCCGACCTGATAGTGTCTTGCTGTCAGTTAGTATAGGCACATACTGCATCAATAAAATACAAAAAAACAACTCTCAAAAAAAATAGAAAATGCTCAATATGACACATTAAATATCTTAAATAATGAAGCATTTACAGAAATACATGTAACACACATAAGCAGGAAAAATAACATGTAATATATTATAGGCATTCAACGTTAAAATACACATACTTTATGTGTTTTTTTGGTTAAAATAAATACTTTTTCAAGAAGGATTTACGAGTGAATAATAAACAAAGACATTTAGATGAAAGTCAATGAGACTGCACAGTATTTAAAGCTGGATATGACACTTACTAAAAGAAGCGTTATGTCATAAACGTTTATGACTTGTTTATAATGTTTATGACACGTTCATGACAGTGTCATGTCACTCTTATGTAGATACCTTCAAGTAAAGCGTAACCCAACTGTCTCCGTCAGATGTAACGTGTCCTCGCTCTCTGAGTCTGAGGAAATGAACGTGAAAAGGATTTTAAGTTTGCGTTTGCGGACCCAATTTTATCTGGAGTTTTGATGCCGTGTCGCCGTGGTGTTTACACACAATATTCCTCAGACACAGATAGTGAGGCGGGACTGAGACGTGGTTTTTCTTTCCTCTTTGCATCATCATGCAACACATGTTGAGAAAGTGAATTGGCAGGCCAGCCGCGGTTCTGAATGAAAATACGCCCCAGGGTTACAAATACAACAACAACAACAACAAACATTTTCCTTAAAGGTATCCTGTAGAGTTTTGGTTTCAGAGCGAGTGCCCGTTTTTTCTTTGCTCTATTAAGCACACGTCCAGCCGTAAAACACACAGCTGAAACATCAAACGGACAGACAAACAGCTGTAAGAATCTCATTGTATGTTACTGAACTCACCAACAGTTGCTGACACTAGTGTATTAAGGAACTGAATGTAAATAAAGCTGTTTGTGTTGAAAACTCCACAGAGTCCCTTTTTAAAAAGTGTTGCTGCGGTCAAAGGAAAAGTACGCAAGCGGACTACAAAACTCCTAATTCATTGCATATGTGCACACTAAAGGCTGATTTATGGTTGTACGTAGGCTATACTTGTGCGCTGGTGTGTTTGCGTCATTCTAGCGTATATCTTTAAAAGAATAGCAGAGCTGGTATGTGTGTGTGTGTGGTGGAGCGAGTGAAGGAGTGATGGGGGTTATCTTCATAGCGAGTACCGACTCTGACGCATGAATTTATTAAGAAAGGTGGAGACGGAGAAACTGGAAATGAGTAGAGGGAAATGCGACGCTACCAAGCCACGGCCAAGCGGACCAATCACAGTCCGGTCTGCATCTCCGCGTCGTGTAGTTATATATCTGGGGAAGGTGCACATCGAGCTACGGTGTAGGGTCCGTCTCTACGCGTTAGGGATGTCACGATACCAAAAAAATCGAGTCTTTCTTTGCCAGACCCTCCTCCGCAGCGCTGCGGAGGAAGGTCTGGCTAGTCCGCACAGCATTCCGGGATGAGAGAAAAACGTGTTCTGGTTTATTGGCATTTCTTTAACCCAGTCACAATAGTCTTGGGCGGCGCTAAGCTCCGCACAGAGCCGCTGCGAAAAAGCCTCGGGAAGGAACTTGTTTTGGTGGAACGTGTACGTTCAAAAGTTGCAACAGAAAACTCAGATTGGACAGATAGTCTAGCTAGCTGTCTGGATTTACCCTGCAGAGATCTGAGGAGCAGTTAACCATAGTCCTCACAAATCCACCGGAGTTTAGAGCGCCAACACAAAGAAAGAGGAAGGTAACGGACATCGGTGAAAAGACATGCATCCGGCGGAATTTCCTGCGGCACCGGAGCAATCCCGGAAGTGGAACGGCGTTGATATAGACTACCAAAAATGTAGTAGTTGGTACCGTTACCACCAAAAGTACACGATTCTCGATAACAAAGTCCATACCACGGTGTGTAAAAAAGAAAAAAGGAAAAAAAAGTCATCGATACCAACAGCAGTGAAATTTCATGGTTTTTGATTTCCAATTCGATACCACGGTAAAATACAAAACAATAAATCCCATGTCCTCCATTATACAGGTAACGTGTATTTTAGGATAACAAGGATAACACTTTAGGGGGGGTGTCATGTCACTCTTTTTTCAGTGTCAGTTTTTTTTCTCTCTCAACTTTCCATCACTGTTTTGGCGTGGAGAGGAGGGGTACCGACTTGGTACCGAAGTACCGGTTGATGTGACATCCCTAATACGCCTACCTATGTACGGACCTACGGCGTAGATTCAACGCAAAACCATAAATCAAGTTTTGTGTCTGCATCCACATTAATGTAATTATTTATGACCCTAGTGGAAGCATATTGTGGCGATATGACAATACTGTGACAAGATTAGGAGCAATTCTGCAAATCAGTTTTTCAAACTAATAAGCAAATCATATTAAAGGCTTTGTGTGTGTGTGTGTGTGTGTGTGTGTGTGTGTGTGTGTGTGTGTGTGTGTGTGTGGAAAATGAACAACTTCAATTGAAGAACTAGAGGCAGAACTGGGCACATTCACTTCTCAAAAGCATTTCTATTATAGACAAAGAGCGATGTTCGCCAGTGTTCTTCAAAAATGCCACAAATCCATAAGAGACTACCAACCATTTTTTTTTCTCATCACTCCATCAATCTCGTTCCACCAGTTGTATTGGGATTATGATGTCACAGTCTGCCTTTGCGTTGCCATCATCAGCCATTCAAACCCTTTTTACAATCTACCGCACAGCGGCGCCGTCACACGGACGGCATCGAACCAATCTAATTCATCTGTTCTATGTCCTTCACTGACCCGACAGACTACGCTCTTTCGCCCGGTGGGCTTTTGCGTTTCTCCGCTGCAGTGTCACACGATGATGTCGTAGAGCCTGCCGACGCGGCCCAGCCACTCGCGCAGCGCCTGGCGGACGCGAGCGTCGGTCACGTGGCAGGCCAGCTGGCTGAGGCAGGGGTAGAGCGCCGGCTGGAGCGCCAGGAAGGAGGAATCTGACAGCAGGAGGACCTGGTTGAGGAGAGTCAAGACCATGTTGGTCCACGCCTGCAAGAGGGAGAGAAACCAACAAAGCAGACATAAAACACTTCCTGTGGAAACGTCTGTAACCCATTTACCAAAAAAATATATATATATATTGTGATATTTGATTTTCTCCATATCGCCCAGCCTGAGTGAGGATTAAAACTATCAGAAACCTCTCTGGTGATTGTTGTTCTTTTCAATACAAATGTGGAAAACTCCACTGGTAGCCACTGACACCAAACACTTCCTGCTCCAGATGGGACATTTTATTCCCTTCTTTGGTACACCAAAACACACACACACACACACACACACACACACACACACACACACACACACACACACACACACAAACACACACACACACACACACACTACAGACACACAATGAATGTTTAAATGTTACTAGCCACTCAATAGATCACCATTGTTTTTTTGGGCTGGTGAGTGAAGCCAATCTATTAGCCACTTGCATAATTTACCAGCATTTGGCTGGTGGATGGGGCTAAATTTTGAATTTTGAAATCCATCGATCTGGATCGATATATTGAGTCAATCCTCAACGATCCAATATTATCGATACAAAGTGAAAATATCGATACATAAGATGCGCCTTTATTTTGAAATTCCCACTTTATATTTATCATTTTTATTAAAAAAGTTGGCTTTTAATTTAAATATCTAGAAGAGCTCAGTAAGGACATTATCAGATCATATTTAAGTTGCTTTTTGTAAATATATATAATTGTAACTGTGTTAAATGGGCTTATCGTATCGTCTGCTATCGGTAGCAGGCTCCTGAATTCAATCAAAGCGAAATTGTATCGTGGTATACTTTGTAATATCAGTAAATATCGTATTGTTGTCCAAAAAAATGTACGTAATATCCAGGCTTTTCCTTGCTCAGAAGGGGCCTTTGGGGGGGACTCATATTAAGCGTTGGGTCTGGGGGTCGTCCCCCAGGAAATCTTGAGCGTCAAACACTTCATTTGCTGGACTGCTGGAAGTCAAAAGCCGTTTTGGCGCTTGTGATTTTCCTTTTGGGCGCTGGCTAAAACCTCTTTGGGGGGAGCCAAAAATGTCTCTGTGTAGGAGAAAAACCTGATATTGTATCTTACCCCTAGTTAAAGGAGAACTATGCAGTTTTCAGAATGGCAAGAACTGAGACAAACGGAAGCCTGCAAATCCGATGCTGACCTGGCGTTCTTGCTGTTGCACTTGTAAGTATCTTTGGGATAAACTCTGTTTAATCTTTGTATTTCTTGTTATTGTGACCTCAGGATGTTTGCTATTGTCTGTAAAGCTTTTCTTATTATGATCGCTGTCTGTTACGGGCTTAGCAGCTAGCGGAGATGTTAGCATAGTCGTTAGCAAACACGTTTGTTTTCTGTAGTTGTTTGGCTGTTCCTCTGTCGGTTCTATCTGTGTAGTTCGCCAAGCCTTACAACAGTGTTGCCAAATATCTATTCCGAAGCTGTAGGGGGAGCTCTATAGAGAAACCTGCGAGCCAAAAGTGAGAAAACAGCGAAGAAATTGCCAAAACTGCATAGCGCCCCTTTAAAACGTATGCGCGATGTACCTGTATCTGAGCCTCAGAGTCCCTCAGCGAGATGCTGTGGGAGCTGATGGTGGATCCTGACCGAGGTCTCTTCTCCTGCCTCAGAACCTCCGGCCCCGCACTGACCGAGTGCCTCAGAGCGGGACCCTGCTGGTCCACCAGATGTTGGGGCCTCTGCGGGGCCCTTTGTGGCTCCACGGGTCCCCTCCTCTCCCCGCCCCCGCCTCCTCCTGCTGCCGCCCCCGCCGCCCGGCCATGCTCCTTCATAAACAGGTTGACGTGGCTCTGCTGCGGCGGCTGCGCCTGCTGCTGCTGCTGCTTCCTGCGTTTGTACTCCATCATCAGCTTGCTGATGGTTTTGTCCGTGGCGATGGTGTACAGTTTGTTCCCGGCGCTTTCCCACCAGTCCTTTCTCCTTCCTGGTCCGGCGCTGACAGGAGCTGCGCCTGCAGAGCTTCCTGCGAGGCCGGAGTCCCTCCTCTCGCCTCCAGACCTAAAGTGGTGGGGCAGACTGCCCGTGCTGCTGCGAAGAGAGAGGAAAGGAACAGGTGACTGAGTGAGTTATGCAGCAGTGGACAATAGGGGTCCCACGATATGATATTATCACTGTAGTTGTACACGTCAGATGATATTGCGATTTTGAAAATATTGCGATATTCTGCTACATATTGCAATTTATTCGATTTGTGTCCAACTTCAAATTATGTCCCCAAAGGAATCCTGTTTTTTTTTTTAATCAAAAAAGACACATTTCTCTGTTTGTTCCTCTCACTTCAATTTTTCTTGCTGCAAAATGGGATTGTCATGCAAGCAGACAAAACTGACTGACACAAACACAAACAAAATTTCTGCTCCCTCCGTGCTGGGGCCACGGCGGAAAAAAAAACAAAAACAAAAAAAAACCTGCGATGACATAGTGAACTCGGGGCCGACCGGCAACACCCCCTTAGCTCTGTGTGTGGAAAACCAGTTTCAATGGTGCATCTATCCACCAGAAGGAGCAGTGATTTTGGACAACGAAGCCGTTTACTGCCCTGAGAAATCAACTGATGTGTAGCAGGCATGGGCCGGTATGAGATTGTGACGGTATAATAACCTTCAGCAGAAATGTCACGGTTTCACGGTATTGCGGTATTGCAATTACAGCTTTAAAATTTATTATTTTGAAATGTGTGTGTACAAATTGAACACAATGTATTTTATTTTTGAACACACTGGCAGAGAGAGGGATTCTACAACTCATAAAAAACAGCTCATACTGCAGGAACGGTATGACGGATAATTTGAGTGGTTTTGAAACCGTGACATTTTCAAACCATGGTATACCTTGAAACCGATGACCGGCCCATGCCTAATGTGTAGCCTACTGTACTGTACAGTAGGGGTGCACCATTCAGAAAATGTCACGATTCAAAATCGATTTTCGATTAAAAAAAAAAGATTCACAGTATGTAAATGTAGTTACTTTTCCCATGTGATTGCAGTAGACATACAATTAAAAAAAAAAATAAAAAAACATGAATTGATTTTGAATCGGCAGAGCTTGAATCGCGATACGAATGTCAATCGATTTTTTTGCACACCCCTACTGTATAGTATGAGGGAGTGGGTCTGCTACACAGAGCATACGTTCTGTGGCTCTAACAGGATTCTATTTACACACAAGACTCACCTACACAGAGCTATATTTGTCATATCAATATCTCCAGGTCATGAAAATACTGTATGCTGAAGCGTTATGACTGATTTAAACTGAGGCCTAAGTGTAGACTAGGTAAACCCAGCCCGATCTGCCGGCGATTTGATTTCGCCCTGCAGCTCAGGCTGGAAACCTATAAATATTTCTATCCTGCTTCCGTTACAAATCTGCGGGGACCAATCACAAACTGGCTTATCCACCTGGCGCGCTATTGGCGGATCGTTGGTCTGATTGGTTGAAGGACTATCCAATTGCGTACAGAGTCATTTGAACTATGCCGGTTGATCACGCCTCTTGTACAGTAGAAAATACAGAGCAGACTCCCCAGAATAATGTTAATGTTAATCTTAAAACATTGAGCTTGGTCTGGTGATAGCCAGACTAGCCTTATGTGTGACTTTAAACACATCTGTGGGGTTACACGCTAGTGCACAAGTAAAGCGCCAGCTGTTACATGGCAGGTGGTCGGGCTGGGAGGACATGCTTTTGTCCCGATTTCGATTCTTTCCCGATACATGGCTGCAGATTGAATTTGTATCGCGATTTTCATTTACTGAGATTCTAGAAGTATTGCGATTCGATAGTATTGAGTATTGAGATTTTCTTTTCCTTCTTTAACAAAAAGTTGAATGATACACTTCTAGAAACAATATATTGTGAGACATTTCTAAAAACGAATTGTTTTCTAAGAAGAATGCCCATCACGTGTCAGTCAGTCAGTCTGACATTTATTTCATTTGTAAAGAAGAACATAACATGGATTTTCTGCATTTTTCTGCTTTCCATCTTTAAAGTTTAAAGTGTTCATATTATGCTTTTGGTAAGGGTGCTCCGATTGATCGGGAACCGATCGTTATCGGCCGATAAAGGCTTTAAATAGTTTGATCGGTGGTCTCCATAAAGGCCGATCAGATAGGCCGATCAGATGACGCACTACTCGTGAGAAAATGTTCTATACGCAGCTAAGTTACACACCAACCAGATTTTGTCAAAGAATGCTGTTGCTAAGTAACAATGCACAATGCTTATAGGAATCACGTTACGTTACTGCTAATGAATCCCTAACATTTCCGGATTTTGCTGCTTCATAATAAAAACATTCAAATACGAAAATAACGGAGGACTTTTATTGTGAAGAACTTACAGGAAATGAAACCGTTCACAGCCGGGGCTTTGACCACGCATAGTCGAGTAGCTAGTTTTCAGCGCTAGTCCGGGACGCCGTGTAACTAGCTAGCTGAGCTGAGGTACAGACGAAAGGAAAATTATCTGTTAAAAAATGTGGCGACATATCCCCGGTGTTAAGAGGCCCGCCGCGGAGTCAGCAGTAGCTATGGATGTACAAGCTGTTGAGGGCGAAGTAAAGAAAAAGAGAAGGTACTTTTCAAACAAGTGGCGCATTGACAAAACATACAGCGAAAGACCGTGCAAAACATTTCAGACCATCCTGCCAACCTGTTTACATTTTAACGTCAATGTAGACTGTAACGATGTTTAAGTCGCTTGAAAGCTGCTGCCGTTTTAAATCTGTTGGCTCTCTGCTGCTCAGTTCTACCCCGCGACCGACGACACACACACACACACACACACACACACACACACACACACACACACACACACGGTGGATGCAGGAAAAACCGGAGATGAGACGTACAGGATGACCTAAATTGAGGACAGCTACACTTAATACATCCATGAGCTACACTCGTTATTGTAAAATCAATGATAAGTTAAAGTCCAATAAGTCCTTTATCAAACCGTATGAATGTGTGTCCCAGGCCAGGATAGGAAATGAACTTACAATGTAAAGATCAACAAGCTACTGACACATAATAAATACATTATATTAATAAAATATGTATTAATAATAAAACATAATTTAATAAAGCAATTCAAAATATGATAGTGCACTCTCTTTTATAAATTTGAATTCTGGAAAAAGTGGCTGGTAAAAAATGTAAGTGGCCCCCTCCTGCTCAGAACACACTAAAGACACACTGAAGAACACACTGACAGTTGTTTTGTAATTTATTCTGAATAAGGCTTTAGCTCTATGTTAAGCTCTAAGCTGTTTAAGGTGTGTTTCTAACAGAGGAAGTGGAATGTTTCCTGTCAATAAAAGTAAACCGTTGACAATTCACAATACATTATCTTCTGTTAATTTTAATACTTATGCATTGTTGTTAAGAATATTAAAATTAATATATGATAAATATGACATGATAAATAGAAGGTTTCAAATAGACCCGGTGATCGGTGATCGGTGATCGGCATCGGTCGACACGGCTCACAGCAATCGGTGATCGGTGATCGGCCCCAAAAATCCTGATCGGAGCACCCTTAGCTTTTGGACTTTTCCCCTTTCCTTTATTGTGTTATATATCTTTTTTTGTGCACGTTATAGGTTTACAAAGTGAAGCTAGCTACTGTCAGGCACACCCTTCTGACTGGCTAGTAGTCCTTACCTAGATACTGAGCATGTGTGACTCCCAACAAAGATGAACAGAAGTGAGAGGTCTCACTCTGTAGCTAAAACAGAGAGCTCAACACACAGGGTGAAAAGAGGAGCTGCATCAATGTGCAGTACAACAAAAATATGGTGTTTTCTGAAAATTAAACCATGTAAACCTATTCTGATACAACCTCTAAATACAATTATGAACCTGAAAATGAGCATAATATGAGCACTTTAAGGGAATCATTGGTAAAAATGATCGATTATGGGGAAAATCGATTTTAAAAATTGGCACAAAAAAAAAATCACGATACATACGTGAATTGATATTTTTTCTCCCACCCCTAGCAGGTGGAGACAGCTGTAGTGCTCAAAATAAAAGCACCTCAGGTCCATCACATGGATAACTGACACATCCTGTGTAGACAGGATGTTCCATTTCACTATTGAGTTCATAGTGTGGAGACAAGACGCCATTATAAGGACACAATAACTGCTTGTGTTATAGGACTAAAGTCAGACCTGACTCCCGGGCTGGGTGTGGGCGTGTCTCCCGGCGATGCTGCCCTGTCCACCGCCTGACCCCTGTACCCGCCTTCCTCCGACGGCGTCCCCTGCGCCGACAGCCCGCCCGCCGATGTCGGGGTGGAAGTCTCCGACTGGAAGAGGGGCAGGAAGAAGACGTGATCTCCACCGCCTCCCGCTCCTCCCCTCAGCAACGCCATGTCCTCCAGCGTGCTCTCCAGGTCGCGGTGCATCTGAATGTAGCTGTTGCACAGATCCATGCACAGCTTGTAGAGGCGTTTGACCAGCCAGGCCCAGTCGGCGCTGCTCAGCGGCTGCACGCTGAGGGACGGGACGGGCGCCCGCCAGTGGTGGCGCTTATCCCGGCCGCGGGGAGGGCTGACCTGCCGGACGGAAACAAAGAGTAAAATGGATGATTGGTTTTGTTGAGATTACGACATTAGAAATTCATCTTCCTTGCTCCATTACCAGGTGAAAGCATCAGGAGGACTGGGCTTGATAAACTGGAACAAATGTACTAATAAAGAAGACGTTCTAATCCAGGCAAGTCTTTCATTTATTACTTATTTACTTTTGTTTCTGTGGTCACCTGTCAATCAGTGTAGGGTTGGTGTCTCTTTCCAACATGCACTTCTTTATATATTGTTTGAAATGGTCTCTCTACCCCGACAGCAATAAATAACTAATGGGCTCTAAAAAAGGAGCGAAAAAGATCCGTCATCTGTAGCTGCTGTAATCCTGTAAAAACACCCACCAATCACTGTCACAATCACTATGGAAAGAACCAATTAAAATGCCTCCTCGCCCGCGTGCTCTACCCCTCCCGTGTACGGGCCTGAGCTTAGTGTGCGTCGCCGCCGCATTGCTAACAGTAGTCATGTTTGTTTTTAACATTCGGTACGATAGTATTAGATGTTCGCTTACGGTGAATGACCCATGAAGCAAAATGACGGTCCTTTCCCCGCTCTGCTCTGAAGCAGCGATGCTTGTCCACGTCTGTGTGTGGGTCGGAGCCCCGGCGATGATGCTACTGTTGTGGATTTTCTTTAAGCCGATTTGTCGAATCGAGACCGGATGGCGCAATAATAAGATCTTTATTTAATCGAAAGACCCTGGGTATTTTTCCGCAGAAAAAATGACTCCCCTTCCTTCAGCATTCGGTCCTTTTACCCATAGCCACAAAACAGACCCACACTTCTCAATGGACATCCCAGCAACCACCATCCCCATATGAGGTCACTCAAACGCCTCATGCTCTTCCAAACAATTAGACAACAGGTCGTTGGGTTGACTTCCAGATATAGTTCTGAACATTGTTCAGAACACCATGTAGGCAGTAAAACTAGTTACATAAGAGTTTTATGGCCAGGGTCAAGTTGACACAGAAGAATAATGTGTGCGTGTGTGTGCGTGTGTGTGTGTGTGTGAGTGTGTGTGCGTGCATCACCTGTGCTGTTTCTTCAAAGATGTCTTCGTCCTCTGAGGAAGCAGAGCCAGGGTGAGAAGAGTCAGAGCTCCCCTCCTCTTCCTCATACAGCATCCTCTTCACCTAAATACGATGAAATGTTCAAATGTGAAACCAAGTTTTGATTTCCTACCGACTCGTTGGTGGTTGCATCTGTAGCTAATGTGTCGCTACGTGGTTATCACGACGTTTCTAGCTGGTTGCTAAGATGTTAATATGTGACTGCTACAGCGTGTCTTTAGTAGATGGATGCCGATTATTAGACACAAAAATGTAGTCAATAAAATGAATTAGTCCATTTGAATGTATTGTTTGTTATGCATCTGTTGTTCCGAACATAAAGATACCTGCTGTGAACTTCATAACACCTACAAAAAAACACAAAAGTAGAACTGGAAATACATAATACATCTGGAACTTAGCATTTTTCAAATCAAAAAAAAAGAAATATAAACTAAATTAAAGCTAACAAAGGCAAACTGAAAACCAACTTAAAGCTGTATAAATAATGTTTTCAAGCTGAAGATCACGCACATGTCCAAAGTAATAGCAAACCGTTTACACATTAAGTAGACACAGAGCAACATAAACATTTAATTAGAGAGGTGTCTCTGGACAACTGAGTCATTTAAAAACAAAACTCACTCTCCTTTTAGCTCTGGTTTGGTCTCCACCAACTCCCTATAACAATATCTGGCTCTCTATGGTGAAAACGGTGGAGCAACTAGTCTCTAACTTTGTTTGTCTGCTGTTAGGTGCTGAGCAGGTTGAATCAAGTGGATTCATCAGAAACTATTTAAGTTTGGCTCTGTGAAACTTGATCAATGAGCTGAAAGACCCTAAAAGGCTTTGTGTTGCTGAGGGGAACTTCAGAGTCAGGTGATAACTCTCTGTGGGTATGTCGAGTTTCACACAAAAAGCATTGCTGGTATAAAATGTATTAGTGCAGCTTTAAACTAAAGGTTTTTAACATTCAATTAAAAACGAAGGAGGAGTTTGGATGATGGGTTTCTACCTGCTGTGCGGTCATGCTGTCGGCCTGGCTCAGTGTGGCGCACAGCAGGGCCTGGAAGTACAGGTTGAAGCTCATGGCGGACTGACGGTAAAGATTAGCCGCGCCACCAACCCCCGACACCTTCATCAGCAGGTACTTCAGACCGGGCCGGGTGTCAAAGTCCCGCGCTGTCCTGCAGAAGTAAAAGAAGAGATCAGGAGATTAGTCAGAGTGTGAAATCAGCCGGATTATAGATGCATATGACACTGTCATCTGCATATCATATGCATGTCATGTTTGTTGCAATGAATTGCTAACATTAGTCCAAAGGGGTTCAACTGTTGATGGTAACTCCCTGACCGGGGTGGTGGTTCCCCTGTTCAAAAAGGGGGACCAGAGGGTGTGTGCCAATTACTGGGGTATCACACTTCTCAGCCTCCCCGGTAAAGTCTACTCCAAGGTACTGGAAAGGAGGGTTCGGTCGATAGTCGAACCTCAGGTTGAAGAGGAACAATGCGAATTCCGTCCTGGTTGTGGAACAACGGACCAGATCTTCACTCTCACAAGGATCCTGGAGGGAGCCTGGGCGTATGCCCATCCAGTCTATATGTGTTTTGTGGATCTGGAGAAGGCGTATGACCGGGTCCCTTGGAAGATAGTGTGGGAGGTGCTGCAGGAGTATGGAGTGAAGGGGTCCCTTCTCAGGGCCATCCAATCTCTGTATGACCAAAGCGAGAGCTGTGTCCGGGTTCTCGGCAGTAAGTCGGACTCGTTTCAGGTGAGGGTTGGCCTCTGCCAGGGCTGCGCTTTGTCACCAATCCTGTTTGTAATATTTATGGACAGGATATCGAGGCATAGTCGGGGTGGGGAGGGGTTGCAGTTCGGTGGGCTGAAGATCTCATTGCTGCTTTTTGCAGATGATGTGGTCCTGATGGCATCATCGGCCTGTGACCTTCAGCACTCACTGGATCGGTTCGCAGCCGAGTGTGAAGCGGCTGGGATGAGGATCAGCACCTCTAAATCTGAGGCCATGGTTCTCAGCAGGAAACCGATGGAGTGCCTACTCCATGTAGGGAATGAGTCCTTACCCCAAGTGAAGGAGTTCAACTACCTTGGGGTCTTGTTCGCGAGAGAGGGGACAGTGGAACGTGAGATTGGTCAGAGAATCATTGCAGCGGGGGCGGTATTACATTCAATTTATTGCAACGTTGTGACGAATAGAGAGCTGAGCCAGAAGGCAAAGCCCTGGGTTGGACAGGTTTTCCACTCCAACTTCAATAGTCGCTCAAGAGGCACAGCTATTTTACATGCCTATTTTCACAAATAAGAGGAAAGTTGTATTTTGATTCAATGGTGTTTTGCAGTTTTACAGCTTTTTTAATGTAAAATAAAGCCACACTAGAGCGCTGCTTACTGTGCTCCAAGGCTGCAACACAACAAGCGCCTGGCCGCTTCGGAAACCAAAACTTGCGCATATTAAATTGGGAAGCGAGGATCGGATTTGAAATCCTATAAAGAAACAATTCTACTGGAATCGTAATTTCTGAAACGATTCCAAGTAGGAATCGGTTCTCGATGCCCTCTTAATATAGCAAAATTATATTTGGACTAGCGAAAGAAAGAACTACAAGATCACGGAATAAAAAAATAAAAAAAGCATTAGCGATAGCGTTGCATGAACGTAGGAAAACTAAGACCTGTTTAAAATTATTTATAGTTTCTCATTGCCAGACCTTCCTCCACAGCGCTGCAAAGGAAGGTTTGACTAGTCCACACAGCACTCCTGGATGGGAGAAAAACGTGCTCTGGTTTATTGGCATTTCTTTAAACCAATCATAATCGTCTTGGGCGGTGCTAAGCGCCAGACGGAGCCACGGTGCCTCTGCAAAATAGCCTCGGGAAGGAAGTCGTTGTGGTGGAACGTGTACGTTCAAAAGTAGTTTTAGTCGTGCGAGAGAAAACTCAGATTGGACAGATAGTCTAGCTAGCTGTCTGGATTTACCCTGCAGAGATCTGAGGAGCAGTTAACCATAGTCCTCACAAATCCACCGAAGTTTAGAACGCCAACACAAAGACAGAGGAAGGTAACGGACATCCGGCCGAATAAGAGGGACATCCGGCGGAATATCCAGCAGCAACAGAGCAATCTTGGAAGTGAAACGTCGTGGTTATAGACTACATTATTTAAGACCTAAAACACAACTGTTCGGTGAATTTAAGATTTTTTAAAGCCTAAAAGTTAGATTTTTTTTTTTAAGACTTTTTAAGACCCCACGGAAAGGGTATATGGCTGATTTTCTTGTTGCAGTCACCTGTAAGAGTCCAGCAGCAGATCCAGGATTATGGCTAAGTTAGTCATGGAGATGTATCGCAGGAAGCCTGCCGCGGCCCGGCTGGGGTCAGAGGTCACGGGGGTGACACTTTCGGTTCCGTCGGGATGCTTGACGAACTCCTCCAGCAGGATGTCGTAGAGGTTTTGGAGCAGGACCTGGTGGGACAGCAGGCTCACCACGATGGTCCTGAAGGGGATCCTGCAGGATTCAGAAACAGGGATGGATGCCGGTCAAATCACAATTATTTTGTTTTTAAATGACTTAGGACAATCTTTCTAAAAAAGCTAAAATACGTTATAATTAAGAGGAGACACTACAGGCAAAACCAACATTTTTCAATTCCCTACTGTTAACCCCCCCTGTTTTAACACACACACACACACACACACACACACACACACACACACACACACACACACACACACACACACACACACACACACACACACATACACACACACACACGTAGACTGTGTGGAGCTGCACAATGGATCATATTTGTTGGATTAGTTTTTTGTCCGTTTCCACAATAAACACATTAGCGGCTGCGTTGTCAGAATGCAGAATCCATAAAAGACGTG
>NC_050187.1:32953385-32980885 GCF_008315115.2 Sander lucioperca
ATACAAATCCATTCTGCAGCCATGTATGGTGAAAGAATCAAATCGGGACAAAAGCATACCGTCCCAGCCCTAAAAAAAAACATGAAAGCAAAAAGAAACAGTAGAAAAATGAGAAGAATAGAACAAGCAAGCAAAAGCACAGAATAAAAACAATAAAAGAAACTAACAAAGTACATTTGATTAGAGCCCGACCGACATATCGGCGGGCCGATATTATCGGCCAATATTTGGCATTTTCAAAACTATCGGTATCACATTTATAATGGCCGATAAATGTTTTTTTTTGTCTAATTTTAATTTATCAGAATCATTTTTAATGACAAATAAATGATTCTGATAAATGAATATTTAAAAAATAATATAAAAACGGACGAAACACCCTTCAACCATGTTCTGAGTGTTGGAGTTGCGTAGCCTGTCCACCAGAGGGCGCTCTACAACGAGGACTTTAAGTTTCATATCTTAAATTGGTATTTTTATACATTTTATTTATCAGAACTTTAATATATGTTGATGTTCCTCTGTTCTGTTGTGACAATAAAACAAACAAGTTTATTAGTGAGGACTCATAAATAACTACAAATAACTAATATTAGGGAAATCTGTTGATGTTCTGTTACGCGTTTCTGGATTTTTTAAAAAAAATATATATCGGCCGATATATCGGATTTTAAAATCACCAAATACTTGTATCGATATCGGCCTTAAAAATCCTTTATCGGTCGGGCCCTACATTTGATTGAAAATAACATGAATTAAAAGCAATGGTAAACCAGTAGCTCTTTAGCTTGGATTTGATTTGACAGAAGGTCTTAGCCCTTCTGCTTCAATTTGGTCCGCATTTAGCAGCGTAGAAGCTAAACGCAGCTTCACCCATGTTGAGTTTTGACCCTGGGAGCAGCCAGTCATCCAGAACCAGCCGACCTGAGCGGTCTGCAAGGTTCGTACTAGAGATGGCCCAATACCATTTTTTGCTTCCCGATACCGATTCCGATACATGAACTTGCGTATCAGCCGATACAGAGTACCGCTCCGATACCAGTGTGTCTATTTTATTATGTTTTAACAACTGTATACTACTATCCCTGTATGGATGTGATATGACGTATTACAACTGTATACTACTATCCCTGTATGGATGTGATATGATGTATTACAGCTGTATACTACTATCCCTGTATGGATGTGATATGATGTATTACAGCTGTATACTACTATCCCTGTATGGATGTGATATGATTTCTATCTTTGTTGTCTGGCTCAGGTTAAACTCTTTATGAAACATGAACAAACACAAACAATGAACGCCACAGAACTTTCTGTTATTCTCCAGTTTGACAATCCGTTATAACGGAAAAAGAACATAAATAAACTACTTTAAGGTTAATTTTTCTTTAGGGCTTTCTTACGTGGTATCGGATCAGTGCATAAACTCCAGTACTTCCCGATACCGATACCAGCGTTTTAGGCAGTATCGGAGCCGATACCGATACTGGTATCGGAACATCTCTAGTTCGTACTGGGTCGGGAGGTTTGAGAAGAATCTGGGACCTAAACCGTTGTGTGATTGATGGACAGGCGGTAAACGTTTGAAGTTGATTCTGTGAATTGGTAGCCAAAGCTTTTTTTTTAACGTGTTGCTAAGGAGGTTAAGAACGTAGCCCAGCAAATAACTACAAAACTCATTTGGTCAGTTACAGTCCTAAAATCATATCTGAAAATAGAAAATATGTCAATGGTGGTGAGATCATCATCATTATCTCTCTCTCTCTCTTTGAAACACACACACACACACACACACACACACACGTGGCTCTAAGCTGTAAAGCAGCTTAGCTGCAGTCAGTCAGTTGCCACAGGACTGCATGAACACAAAACATCCACCAATAGAATGCCTGCCAATGTCCTCTACTGAACACACGCACGCAAACACGCACACACGCACACATGCACGCACACACATGCACACACCAGTACATCCCCCCAGCAGGTACCAACATTAACAAATGTACATAGTCTCCTCATTTCTCACAAAGCTGAGCATACTGGAAAATTGTCTCATACAGTATGACTCAGCAGGTTTTTAACCCTGGCTCAACTTAGTCCGCACACAGAGAGGAGTGAAGAAACTAGAAAATATTCACATTTAAGAAGCTGGAATCAGAGAAAATATTACTTTTTTTTCATTAAAACAATGACCCAAACCAATGAATCGGATATCAAAATAGTTGCCGATTAATTTAATAGTTGGATTACCTAGAGAATATATGGAAGCTTCGAGGCAGCATTTTATTTAATCAGTTTAGCGGAGAGAAGAGAGATGGAATAGAAGAAAAAAAACCACTGACACAGTGAGGAAACAGTCGCTGCTCACAGCAGCAGGACTCTCTCGGTGTGTGCGGTGGCGTGTGTGAGGGTAACTGGGGTTATCAAGCTTAACGTGGAGTGGCAGCATGTTGACAGCATTAACAGCAAAGGCTTTCAGATTACTTCTGTCCCAACCAGCAGCTTCAGATTGGGGATGGATTATGCGGTTTACTACAGTGGACTGACCTGTTGAGTGCGTTTCTAAATGTGCACATTGTCGGTAACACTTTACTTGAAGGTATCTACATAAGAGTGACATGACACTGTCATGAACACATGAACCCTAACCCTAACCCTAACCATAGCTTGACAGAAACCGAATGACACTTCCTAAAAGAAGTGTTATGTCTTAAACGTTTATGACTTTTATAATGTTTATGACACGTTCATGACAGTGTCATGTCACTTTTGTGTAGATACCTTCAAGTAAAGTGTAACCACATTTTCTTACCATTTTACATTTGTGTGTCTGCTGACTTGTGACACGAGAGCATGATGTATGCCATTTTATTATACACTACTTAATCTCTTAATCTGCAACTGCCTGCAGTTTTGTTTTTGTGTGTGTGTGTGTGTGTGTGTGTGTGTATGTGTGTGTGTGTGTGTGTGTGTGTGTGTGTGTGCGTACCTTGACAGGCTCTAGCGTAGCAGAGAAAGCATCCTGCAGAGCACAGCAGGCCAACCGCCACATTTCTTCCGTGAACACTGGACCCACTGTGACCAAAATATACCTGAAGAGGGAAGAATAGAAACAACGGTGAGAGAGAATTACAGTATCTGTGCCATTGTCAGAAAAAAAAAAAATACTTTTTAACACATTGTCCAAGCTATGATCTAAATAATACCACACTAAATACCAAAACCAACAATACGTTAGGCTGCCTCGTAAAACTTTCGGTAGGTAGGAAGGTATCGACATAAGAGTGACATGACACTGTCATAACATTACATGGCCATATTTATTCTGCTCTTATAACACTGCAATATATTTCTTGTCCTGCCTATGCACCACCTGTCTAAACTTGAATATCGCATTGCACTTTTCTGCTTTCTTTTTTTACGCACTTATGGTTGGAAGCAAACTGCATTTCGCTGTCTTTGTACTTGTACACTGCACAATGACAATAACGTCGACTCTAATCTAATCTAATAACTATGACATGACACTGTCATGAACGTGTCATGAACGTTATAAACAAGTCATAAACGTTTATGACTTCTGTCATTAAGAGTCCTTCCGTTTTTGTCGCGACAAGTTGACATTGTTTGGGTTGTTTATAACGTTTATGACATGTTCATGACAGTGTCATGTCATAGTTATGACTACCAAACTTTCTGACTACCCTGCGCTGTTGCTGACACTCATATTCCACATATCATTGGTTCCTTCTGAAGACATATTCATAAAAATGCATATATATACGCATATATATCGTTTTTTTTTTTTTAAAGCTTTGTCATTTAGTAAAGCAGCCAGGCACTGTTTATTCGAGCAAACATAACTCAAACAGGAAGAAATGTAGCATTTTTGGGGGATTATTTCCAGCGGCAGACTGTTACCCATTTGGTGCTCTGGTCAGTATTTCACGCTGCAGGACGGTGTTTTTGGGATTGAGTCAAAATGAAGGAGCATGTCACCCAATGCAACAGTGTGGTTCAGTGATGGAGCTCCACAGTATGTCACAAAGGAAGAAGATATATCAGCGTTTTGGATACGCAGGCCAATGACTGTTACTAGGGTTAACTTGTTGTTAGATTTGGCCTGTTCTTGGGATTTGTTGACAATAATACAAATCTAGAATACCACAACCCTTATTCTTTAAGACAGGGATCAAGTCTTCTTAGAATTCCCCCCCAAATTCCCAGACTTCCTCCGACTCAAACTGGGGATAAAACAATTTGAGGATATTATCTGATTGCAATTTTTCTGGCTGACATACTGATTGCAATTTCAAATGAAATTGTTTTTTCAGATCATCTATTTTAGAAAAACGCTTACCCCTCATTTGCTGTTCAAAAAGACAAAAGTCCATCTTAGTGTATCAACCAATGCGAGTACAGCGTTTTTTTTCTCAAGAAAACCATCTTTGGCTTTTTTTCAACTCAGCCACCAACATTGGCGGTCAATGGCTTGAAGCTTCTCCTCTTACAGCTGGTTCACACTGTAAAAAGAAGGCCACTTCAAAAATAAGTTGAAAAAAACAATTAATTTAGGTGTCGTTTGATGGCAATAAGTACAAAATACTTGCCAATGGAACTTACAGGGAGGTGTGTTCAGGTGCATTCTGGGCGTATTGCTATCTTAAGGCAGCGGGAAGTGATGGCACCATTGACCAACAAAAACCTGGTCTAAAGTCAATAACGCAGCATTTCATTGTTATTTTAACAGAGCATTAGTAAAATGCGCCTAGGCTTGTTACACACACAGGGAAGCGCAGCAGCACACAAACATGCAAAAGATTAAAAATAAAAATATTGCAATGTGAAATAGTATTATGATATGATCTGCTCGTGCGCTTTCACTTCACGCACGAGCAGATCAGTTTCTTCTCTCCTTCCTGCTCAGCAAATCCTCCATCATAACAGCAATGCTCCAAGGTCCAAACGCGCCTGGCTTTTAAATGGAATGGGAGATGATCTCTGATTGGTTCACTGCATGTTACACCCAAAACACACCTATGAATTAATGAAGACATTAAGTACAACCCTTTTGAACCATGCGCCCGGCGCACGGACCCTTTTTTCCGCCGTCAAACTAGCAAAAGTGGATTTGGACACGCCCTAAACGCACCTGCGCCAGACGCTTCACGCCGTGCGCTTAGATCGTTAAAATAGGCCCATGATCTTCAAAACAGATGCTGTGATCTTATAAGATGTCATCTGAGATTCGACTCAAAACAAGATGTTTCCAAGACTCTTTCACTTTACAAGATATTTAAAATGTCTAAAAACAAGTCGCTATATCTCAGTGAAATATCACTTGTTAGGCGATTGTGTCTTATATGAAGTGCTATTAGATATTGTGACTAGAAATTAGATGAATATACTTGGTAAAATTTTTTTTGCAGTTCAGACATTGTCATTTTAGGCCATAATTAAATCTAAATCAAATATCTTGGCTCTTGCCATTTAAAACATGCATGTCTAATTTGCATATCCATTTACTACATCCCAGTTTATTCGTTTTGCCATTAAAATCTACCATTATATATGTTATATTTTCCCATTTTTACATGTGTGATTATTTTGAAATACATATTTAATGAGCATTGTTAGACGACTGCTTCTGTTACTGTTGTGCATGCGACATTACAGAACTTGAAACTGATTATGCTATAAAACCATTAAACATTCAGCTTCAGTTTAACCCAAGACGACAGAGAGAGAGGGGGAGAGAGAGAGAGAGAGGGAGAGAGAGAGAGAGAGAGAGAGAGAGAGAGAGAGAGAGTAATATGTGGTCACCTGATGCAGGAGCAGCCCACTCTGGAGATGGTCTCTGCAGGCTCAGACACACAAGCCACCAGAAGCTTGAACAGATCCTTCAACATCAGGTTGATCAAAGACTCGTAACCAATATCTGCAAAAAGGGAAGGCAGAAACACACACAGACACAGACACAGACACACACACACACACACACACACACACACACACACACACACACAATGTGGTTAGCAAATGGGACAGAGATGGCGTGGCCACAATTTAATTTGCCTAAGGAGGAGGGCAGTGGAACAACAAGTTATCGGTCACGCTCTACTTATCTTCAGTGTTTAAGCCCAACAGACGAACAATAACAATTCATCAGATCTGTGATCAGTTCAGAATATTTGAACACAGATGGGTGTTCCTAGGGTTTAACATGTCACAACACGTCAAATTCCATCAGATGTGCATGCCCCTTTCTTACTTCCCTCTCTTCGTCTTCCCTTCCTTTCAACTTTTCATGGGGTTCATGTAAGTGATCTACTAGAATCTAGTGTGGACACGTAACACACTTAACCATTTTTCGTGTCACAGAGCTTTTGTACAGCGCTAAAATGAGCACAAACTACAGAGTGGAGTGAAAAATCTGAGCCAACAGTTGTTGCAGGAACGGCAAGGTTTCAACTCGCACTTTTAAACTGTTTTATAATAATAATAATTTATAATTTGTATTGATCCCCAGTGGGGAATTTACACTTTACACTCCGTTTGTTAGAAATCGCTACACACAGGCCTGAAATACACACGAGCTCAGGTCCTATACATGCACAAATGGAGAGATGTCAGAGTGAGTGGGCCAGTGCTGCGCCCTGAGCGATTAAGGGGGGGGAGGTGCTCAAGAGCGCCTTGGCAGTGCCCAGGAGGTGAACTGGCATCTCTCCAGCTACCAATCCACACTCCGTACTTTGGTCCGTACGGGGACTTGAACCAGCGGCGGTTCCCAACCCAATTCCCTACTGACTGAGCTACTGCCGCCCCATTTGAGCATTAAGGAGCTTTTGACCTATTAATGCAAACATGACAGATTCTGCATTCAGTGCCTATCTCGAAAAGCCAACACAGGGGCAATTAGCTCGGGGTTTATGTGGCGCAATGTCTATTTAACCTTTTGGTATTTTAAATGATTATTAATTCATTATTATTATTAATTAATTAAAATGTATAGTCACAGCGTGTACAAATAACAAGGTCACATGAGACACAGCCATCTTCTAACCGTATATAAACTGGGAACTATATTCTCAGAAGGCGAAGCACTGCTACTTCTGCTACTTGGGCGGAGTGATATGCTCGCAGCACCTGAGAAGCCCTGTGGTGAGGAGCAGAGAGGACACCTGGAGTTCGCTCAGAGTTGGAGTATTAATCACTCCGCCCAAGTAGCAGTGGGTTAGGCTAGCGGTGGGGGCGTCAGACAGAGTTACGACACACAGGGAGATGAGAAGGGTACGTCTGGACTTATCTAACTCTGGGGGATACGGGGAATAAGATAGTCCCAATAAGTCGGCGTGTTCCTTTAAAATACCAACAGGTTAAGTCGGCGTGTTCCTTTAAGGACACTGAGCTCTAACATGTTCAGCCATAAAGACATGTCTTTAAGCCTTGTTTACTTGATCCTGTGATCACTGAAACTACAAGAACTGAAGTTGCAGGGGGAAACTTGAGGCAATGGGGAGGGTGAGGCCTAAAACTATCATAAACCTCTCTGGTGATTGTTGGTTTTTTTCACAACAAACGTGGACAACTCCGGTGGCCACAGCGCCACAGCGCCACGTCCTGCCCTAGGTGTGCTATTTCATTCGGAAACGGTTCCCTTCTTTGTTGCACCAAAACCTTCACACAGACACTTCCTGCACACGCGCACAGCTATGTCTCACCTGAGTGTATGAAACTGTTGACGTGCTCCACCACCAGCTCGCAGCACAGGCCGATGGCGTGCTTGAAGTTTGCGGCCGCCACGTCCCAGTAGGAGTGGTCACCGTGGCTACGCTGCAGCCACAGAGACATCACGGGAAGCAGCAGCTGGATGACGGCGAAGATGCCGAACCCCGGGCCTGGAGAGAGAGGAGACACAGTTAGACTGGAGGGGTAAAGTATGTGTGATTATTTGGAAAACCCCCTTCGGCAACAGCGGGGGGAAATTCAGTAAAGAGAATTACAGAAGGAGAGCAAAGGCAGCGTGAGATGGTTGTTTCGGTTGAGAGGATCATCAGAAGTGAGGACGATTGGTTGTGTGACAGATTTGGCCATTTCAGAACATTTGTTCACAGCTACTCCACCAGGGGCAGCTCTACTGATTTTGTACCACCTGTACCTAGAGTTAAGAGTAATTTAGGTAAGGAGTTCTTTTTGTATGTAGCAACAAGCCTGTGGAACAGGTCACCAGGAAATCTAAAGATGGTCAGAAGTTTAGGAGGTTTTAAGCAGGCACCGAAAAAATGGCTCAGATGCCAATATTAGTATGTTTGTTTTTGTATTACTGTATTGTCTTGATGGATCTATTTAATATATGTATGGATGTGACTGATGCTTGATCTGCTGCCACTTGCTCTGTAATGCAAATAAAATCAATCAATCAATCAATCAAATCTTGATTTTGTGTTAAGGATGGTATAAAAATGGCCCTGCATCCTACACTGTTCGCCTAAACTGGATGTGAACGCTGTCAGACACAATCAAATCCACATTATGTCTGTGTGTCTGTGTCACCCTTTTCAAACATGCACTGCAAACCTGAAATGATCTAGACATTACCGGGCGGAGCTGTACTGTATGTGAGAACGAGAAATGTCCAACTCAGTTGGAGCGGACATTAAACGGTCTTTACCCTGCCGGCTCCCGAGTGCCAAGTCTGTGTAATGTTGGATCCCATGTGTGAATAGAGCAGCTCATTGTCCGGAGAATTCACAGCGAGCGTGTTTCTGTGATGCGGCCTGGACAAAACTGGAAGAAAACAAGATGAAGGAGGATGATTTACAACAGGACGCCAACGGAAATGTCTAACTGGAGAGACGACGGGATCGTGGGACTGCTGTCGGTAAGGGCCGATGCAGAAATCGTCAGACAGAGTCAACTAACGTCAAGAGACTCGGCTGTTTATGAGCAAATTACAAACGGGCTCTGTGACACGATGTTATGCACGCTGTACCGAGGTGCCACCCCTCTCCTAAACCAAAACGGAGGATTTCCAGGATGTGAGAATGCGTCTGACACGGACAATCTCCCGTTTGAGTGCCACGTGTGTGAAAGGGAAACTCTGGACAACGTGCGCACCTGATTCGTCGTCCGTTGTCTGGAGTTAAAGTGAGAAATCCTTTATTTATTAGGCCTTCATTTCAGGACAGATGAAGTCATGAAAGGGGAGAGAAGGGGCGAATGACATGCAGCAAAGGGCCGCAGGTCAGAGTCGAACCAGCGGCCTCTGCGTCGAGGAGTAAACCTCTATACATGTGCGCCTGCTCTACCAACTGAGCTAACCTGGCCACAGAAATCGGCTTATGTTACCTGGCACAGTGGTGACCTCTCTGAGCAGAGTGAAGAGCAGCTCCAGGGTTGGAGGTTGGTGTTGGCGAGGACAGTTGGACACCGCTGCTGTGAGCTGCTCCAGCAACAAAATCCACACCTGGATCAGACCTGCAGGCCAGAGAGCACAGCAACACGCAGCTGGGCTTAGACAGAGTGTTAGAGAGGACCAGAAAAGTACAAAGACAAAGAAAAGAACGGGTAAGGACTTCCGTGAAAGGAAAAAGAGACAGACGTGTTACCTGTGTCGTCGTCAAACTCCTGCAGGACGCAGTCCATCCCGTCCTCAGTGCTGATCGAGCGCTCCTGCGATCTCATTGGCAGGCTGGCGAGCCGCGCCCCCAGGAACACCGGCTTGGACTGCATCTTGTAGATCTTTGCCAGCAGCTGTCAATCAAACGCTCCGTTAAGTCAAGGGGAAGAAGAGGAACAAACACCTGCGTATATTCTCCTGCTATCTGCTGCTGCTCAACCAATATTCAGACTAAGTCTGTAGTCCAGTGGTTCTCAACCTTTTTGAGTGGCGACCCCAATATAATGAAGTTGGTTTTAGCGACCCTGCTGCCCTGTGGGAAGCGATACAGGTCCACAAAGGCCTGCACATCCAGACTTATGAACAGTTTCTACCCATGTGCCATAAAGGAACTGAACACTAACAAATAATGGTGCAATAGCAGTCTTTCTGCAAACACAAATGTGCAATAATATCTGACTTTTATTATTGTATTTACTATATTTATTGTTTTTATTCTGTCTTTTGCCTTTACTGCCTTTACCGGTACTGGCATTTTATGTGTGTACCACTGAGGGTGAGTTGCGGAAAAATTTCGTTGGACAGATGCTGTCCAATGACAATAAAACGTATCCTATTCTATTCTCTTCTATTCTAACAGCTGTTTCTACACGCCTCCCCCCGCTGATTTCGAGTGATTTTTGTGAATGCTCTGATTTATACATGTAAACAAACAATGCTTAATTTGCTTTAATGACAGTTCAGTTTTAGCAGCTGGCACCTAGCCTTGTCCAACGTGCTCCAGGCTCTGTGGATTTCTGATGTGTTTGTGACATGTTCTCTCCCCTGACCTACCTTCAGACCATTTCCTGTGTTCCAGGTACCAAACTTCTAGCCTGGTCCTACCAGACTCTCGCACATTTCATCTGTTCAGAGAGTCTGGCCACTCTCCATTGACAAGTGTTAACTTCCTTGATGGCGGGCTACCAAACTCACACAGTAATGTAACAAAAAAACATTCCCCAGTCTAGAATATGTTATTTCGGTTTTTTTTTCTCCCCAACTATCTGGCGACCCCCAGAAATGATCTTGCGACCCCCTTGCGGGTCCCGACCCTCAGGTTGAGAACCACTGCTCTAGTCTATAGTACTGTACATGGCTTCCTGTGATATCTTGTCACTTCGTCTTGAGAAGAAAATATGTTATTGGTGAAATCTCTCAGTGCAACATCAAAGACACAAAGGATCCCTAACCCACACTCATCAGCTCAGAACAAGTTCCTACCTGCGAACATTTGCGGAGATAGTCCAGAGCGGGCAGGCAGAGGTCGGTGGAGCTGTAACCCGACGCATGGACACAGTCTCCAATCTCCTTATAGTCCACCTCTCCTATACACACACACACACACACACACACACACACACACACACGAAATTAGAATTTGGTACAAAACAACTCAAAATGTTTTTGTTACTGTGCAAAGTTATAACCAACCAGAGTGATACGGAAAGTCTTTGACATAAGATCATAATGGAAATTGTTCACACTAGTGAACACTAGTGGTAGAGCGGTCGCCTGCCAATCGGAAGGTTGGTGGTTCGATCCCTGGCCCTGCAGTCCCATGTCGAAATGTCCTTGGGCAAGACACTGAACCCCAAGTTGCCTCCGATGCTGCGCCATCGGAGTGTAAATGTGTGTGAATGTTTATCTGATGAGCAGGTGGCACCTTGCACGGCAGCCTCGGCCACAGCGTATGAATGTGTGAATGGTTCCTGTACTATGTAAAAGCGCTTTGAGTAGTCGTTAAGACTAGAAAAGCGCTATATAAGAACAGTCCATTTACAAAAAAAAATATATTTTTTGTTTATTTTACAGAAGAGGATCAGGGCCACATGTGGAAAAAAGTATTTGAGTTCTGAGTTTAGTAAGTCAGAATTCTGACTTTAAACTCAGAACTCAAATACATTTTTCACATGTGACGCTGATCCTCTTCAGTACTTATTTGCATTCAATGTTCATTGTGATATTTTTGGATGAATGAGTGAATTTACACACACATAAATGCCCTGGCCTCCTGTCATGTACTGAAGAAGTGACTTAGTGCTGCAAAGGTGAATCCAACTATTAAATTAATCACCAACTATTTTGATAATCGGTTTGAGTCCTTTTTTTAATAACAAAAAAGTCAAACTTCTCTCTTTGCAGCTTGTTAAATGTGAATATGTTCTAGTTTCTTCTCTCCTCTGTGACAGTAAACTGAATATATTTGAGTTGTGGATAAAACAAGACATTTGTGGACGTCATCTTGGGCTTTTTGGGGAACACTGATCCACATTTTTCACCACCTAACAATTCATCGATTAATCGAGAAAATAATCAACGGTTTAATCGACAATAAAAAAATAATCGTTCATTGCAGCCCTAATGTCAGTGTATGAACTTGAAAAACATAGAATGTACAACGGAGACAAACCTAAGCCTTTGACAAACTTCAGGAGGCACATGATGTAGTCAGTGGCAGCGTTGGCAAACACCTGGATGTTGTCAGTGTTGATGAAGGCCTCGAAGACATCGAACACTGGAGCCTGGGACTTCCCTAGAGGAGAGAACGGGGGGAGAAGGGGGAGGATGGGGGAGGGATGGAGGAAGAGAACGGTAGGGAGGAAGGGAAGGAGGGAGGGATGGAGGGAGGAAAGGGGGAGGGAGGGAGGGAAAGATGGAGGTAAGGGGGGAGGGATGGAGGGAGGGAACGGGGAGGGAAAGATGGAGGTTGGGAAGGGGGGAGGGAGGGAACGGTAGGGAGGAAGGGAGGGAGGGAAGGAGGGAGAGAACGGTAGGGAGGAAGGGAGGGAAGGAAGGGGTAGGAATGGAGGGAGGGAAAGACGGAGGGAGGGAAGGGGGGAGAGATGGAGGGAGGGAGGGAGGGAAAGATGGAGGGAGGGAAGGAGGGAGAGAAGGGGGGAGGGATGGAGGAAGAGAACGGTAGAGAGGAAGGGAGAGAGGGAAGGGGGGAGGGATGGAGGGAGGAAAGGGGGAGGGAAAGATGGAGGGAGGGAAGGGGGGAGGGACGGAGGGTTTTTGATTGTCATATTTTTCTTGGGTACAGTACTTTCTTATTTCTTCTTTTTTACAGAGTACATTAGAAAACCTAGTGGTTTCCATTTTTTCACTACAGTGAAACATTTTGGTCGTTTGTGCTTAAAAAAAAAAGCAGACAACGTTCAGAACTGCCAGACGATAAACTTCAGCTGTTTGTTTTTTGTTAAATGTGAGCGTATCGGCCGGTCAGACGTACCCATGGAGTATTCTCCCAGCAGGTAGTCTTTGGTGTCGGTCTTGCTGCTGTGGACGGTCCTCAGGGCGCTGAACAGAGGCCTCCACCCTGACAGGATCTGAGGAGAACACATCTCCACCAGCTCGCCTATGGACGTTATCACCTGCAGGGACACACGCACAGCAACGTCTTCTAAACTGGCCAAATAAAAAGGTGCTACACGTAATTCCCTGCGTGACTTCACCTGGGCCTTAAGGCCTTTTTATAGTTGTGCGTCGAATCGACGGCGTACCCCCGCAGACCCCTCTGCGTCTACGCCGGACCCTACGTCGTAGCCTGATGTGCACCTCTCGAAAAATGTAACCACAAATCGCGGCGACGTTCTCCTCCTCCATAAACAACATGAAATCAAGGAGAGGGTTAACTTTTCCTGCTCCAGATTCCCCACCGTGGTCAGAAAGAACAGGGGAGACTCTTTCTCTCACTATGACTCTAGAGTCACTACTCGCTCTGAAACTAATCGCCGTCACTCTCTCACTTCTCCCTCGCTCTATCACACTCCACCCACACACACATACTGGCTCGACGCACACACCAGCGCACAAGTATAAACATCAGGCCACTTACGTAGACTACGGCGAGAGCTCTGCGTGGAGCCTCCGCAGGACTGTAAAACAGGCTTTAGTCTATATCGACAGCGGTTCATTTACGTCAGTGTTTCTCAAATGGGGGTACGTGTCCCCCTAGGGGTACTCTGGAGGACTGCAGGGGGTACGTGTCCCCCTAGGGGTACTCTGGAGGACTACAGGGGGTACGTGTCCCCCAAGGGGTACTCTGGAGGACTGCAGGGGGGTACATGTCCCCCTAGGGGTACTCTGGAGGACTACAGGGGGTACATGTCCCCCTAGGGGTACTCTGGAGGACTACAGGGGGTACGTGTCCCCCTAGGGGTACTCTGGAGGACTACAGGGGGTACGTGTCCCCCTAGGGGTACTCTGGAGGACTGCAGGGGGTACGTAGGATTTCTTTGCAAAATGTTTTTCAGTTACAAGGCTGTAGTTCCTTCTACTGTCTTTTTTTTGTCTCTGTTTTTGAAGTTTGTCTCCTTTTTTTGAAGGTTTTGTCATTTGTTTTGACCTATTCTTGCCTTTCTTCCTTACTTTTTTCTACGGTCTCTTTTTCTTCAAAGTTTTTGTCCCTTTTATCGAAGTTTGTCGCTTTTTGGAATTTTTTTGTCACTTTTGTGTCCCTACTCTTGCCTTCCTTCCTTCCTTCTATCGTCTTTTTCCAAGTTTTGTCACCTTTTCTTATCAGCATTTAAATGTTTTCCAGGTCCAAGGCTGTTGTTTAGTAAATCTAGCGCTGACATCGCTGTATTCTTCCTCTTTATAGAGACTTTTTTTTTTCTACCAAAAATTATTCGCGCTGGTTAGGGGGTACATGGCTTAAAAAAAACTGTTCAAAGGGGGTACATTATTGAAAAAATCTTGAGAACCACTGATTAACAGGATAGTTCTGATGGCCACTGGATGTTCCGCCGGATGTTTTCAGATGTTGTCGGACTTTTCGCTTCCATTGTGTTAACTTTAAACATTAACCGAAACCTCTGAGCGACGTTACACGCTAAAAATGGCAAGTTTTAAGGGAAATTTGGATCGTTGCAACAAGGCAGGCGTGCTTGGTTCTTTCAGGGAATAATTGTAAATATTTTACAAAGAATATGTTTACAGCATCTCCTCTCTAACTGGGAGGTTTTGGGACCGATTGGTGGGATTGCTGTGGACGAAGTACACACGGAGATACACTGGTAAGAGCCAATGATGTTTAACCATGTATCAGCTAATTTAAATAGCTCACGGTACTGTACTGTGTCAACAGGTAACTTCATTTAACCCTTGTGTTGTCTTCCCATTGACCGTGCATCTTTTTTATTTTTGTGGGTCAAAAGTTACTTCTTTTTTTTTCCAACGTTGTGATCGTCTTTTTCGACACTTCTGTCGCTTTTCCCCAAAAAATGTTATACGTTTTTTTGTCACTTCTTACCGATGTTTTTGACACATTTTTTGAGTTTTTTTTGTTGTTTTTTCCCTCACGTTTTTCAAGCTATTTCTGACATTTTTGTCACTCTTTTCAACATTCTTTTGTCATTTATTTTTCTCCAAATACTATAAAATTGAATAAAACGCCCAAATTCAATGAAAGTACTGAGCTGCTCATTTATTCTACGTGTGAAGAGTAATGGTTGTATAGAACCATCCACGTTATTTTTGGACAATTTGGTTGAAAGAAAGCCACATTTCTGATATAGAAATGTTCTGAATATGGGTCAAATTTGACAAAAGGAGGGTTAATATTATATGTGGCGTTTTCTTTTGGTACAAATGTTCCACCAAAACAAGTTCCTTAACGACACTATTTAGCAGAGCCGCCGTCGCTGCGTCCGGAGCTTAGCGCCGCTCAGGATGACTATTGTGATTGGTTAAAAGAAATGCCAAACAACTCCTGGCAGTTTATTCTCCTGTCCAGGAATTAGCCAGACCTTCCTCCGCGGCGCTGTGGAGGAAGGTCTTGCGACGCGGGACTTCACCTGGTCCTGTACGTCCTCGTCACACAGCTCCAGCTGCATGATGTGCTCGAAGGGCCTGAACAGCGCCTCGTTGAAGTGGAAGTGTGGAAGCTCGGCCCAGCTCGTCAGCACCTCCGTCAGGACGTCGTGGATGAAGGACACGGCCTTCTGGGATACGTGGCGCTCCTTGTGACATGCCGCCTGGGAGGAGAAGAAACTTTCACCGTGTTTGCAGTGGGAGCTTTAACTATATTCTTCACATAGCGGTTATCTAGTCACATCTATTCATATCATGTGTACATTCAAGGTGCACAGTGCAGAACGTGTAATACATATTTTCAGCATATTCTTAACAAATGACCTTGCTGTAATTTTCTTTCCTTTTTCTTTTTTAAGTGATCCCTGAGTTAATGGACAACAATTATGTTGAATATTTAAATAAATATGTTAAATATGGCTGCAGGTACATGACCATTGTGTGAAATTAAAGGGTAACTACCGTGTTTTTCAACCTATGTTCCTATGTTTTTGTGTCTAAGTAACTGATGGGAACAACAATCTTTGACATTGGTCCAGTATTAAGAGAGATCGCTGCAGTCGGCAGCGGTGAAACAAGCTACAATGGAAGTTCATAAGACAACTGTCCAGCTTGTATTTACCTTCACAAAAGTGCTCTTTTTGCCGCTGACAGGCTCAGATTAATATTTGAAGTGTCTGACAACATTATGGGAAGGATTTCTAAGGAGGTCGACCTTTCTGTTAAAGAGTAAGATCCTTTTTTTAAAACATAAAAACATCCGCGAATTTGCGCTCGCTAAAGCCACCAGACTCCATGGAAATAAACAGTCATTTTAGCATCGTAAAATACACTTCATTCAGAGTCGATTCGATTCAAGAGATAATAAAAAAAAGATATACAAGACTATAACAAAAAAGGATTATTTGACCAGTCAATGTACATGTCCTGTTACTGAACACTGATCATTCATTGTTTGATCAGGGTATAGGGTAGACATCAAAATCAAAGTCAGATTTCAGAGTCCAGAAACATTGTCTGAAACAATTCCCCGATTTCCTCATTACCATTATAGGACTGGTGTCTAGATTGGCTGCAATATAAGTTGCATGTTGGTCTCATTTGTAGTCGTAATACAGCAAATTATATTTGGACTAGCGACAGAAAGAACTACAACGCCACGCAATTAAACAAACAAATTAAAATTAAAATTAAATTCTATAGCGCTGCGGAAACATTTCATGGAATTAGAGGTAGCGTTACACTGATATAGGAAAATGAAGACATGTTGAAAATTATTTAAGACCTAGAACACAAGACTTTTTAAGGCTTAAAATTTTGATTTTGAAATTTTAGACTTTTTAAACTTTGTGTTGTCTTCCCGTCGACCATGCAACTTTGAGTTTTTCGACATTTAACGTTTTGGTCTTCTTTTTCGACAAATTTATTTCGCATTTCCCGAAGTTTTTTTAAGCCTTTGTTTTTTTTGTCACTTTCTTTGATGTTTTTGCCGATTTTTTCTGCCCTTTTTTTTGACGTTCTTTTTTTCATGTTTTTGAAGAACATTTTTGTCACTTTTCAAACGTTCTTTTATAAAAAAAAAAAGCAAATGCTATAAAATTAAATATAATTCAATGAAAGTAGTGAACTGACTTGCGAAGAGCGTTGTATGGATACATCCATTTTATTTCTTTTGACAATTTGGTTGATGGAAACCCAAATTTCTTATATAGACATTTTTTCAAAAACAGGTCAAATTTGCTGCTGTCTTGGCCAGGACTCCCCTGTGAAAGTCCCCCTACCTCGACCAGGTGTGGGGCCACCACGCTCCAGGCCCTCATCATGTGCAGCAGAGGGCGGTTCTTGTTCATGACGATCCTCAGCATGCCCTCGCCCAGGCGGAAGAGATGCAGAGCGCTGCGTCGGTCCAGCGTCGACTTGGCCTCGCCTACAGACACACAGAGGGGAAACAATGAGTCAGATTGGGCTTTATTCATGGCTTTCTTTACTCTTATATTAATTCCCTAATAAGTGTGGTAAAGTAGATTCAATAAAGTTGAATCTAATCTAATGTAATCAGTTAGGACAAGTGGTGTATATCTGGGTCACTACATTACAGATCAGTTATCTGATGATGAGGATATACAGTATACAGGCAGCGTTGCATATTATACGCCCAAGCTAACATGCTGGTAAGAAAATTCCACATGAGCACGGACGACGTCAAAATGAGTCTGTTTAAATCATATTTCACTCCTTTGTATACTGCTCCCTTATGGATTTAGTTTAAAAAGGCAAGCATGCAGAAGCTTAAGGTTGCTTATAATGACTGTAAGAGGATACTGCTCAACAAGCCCAGGTGCTCTAGTGCAAGTGACCGGTTTTGTAATGCAGGAGTCTGATCTACAAATTCATTCGTCGCCTGAACGTCTCCCAGAACAGCCTTGTTATGCTGCTGGCAAATCCTAGGTTTAGTGCCGTATAGGGATGTCCAGATCCGATCACGTGATCGGAAATTGGGTCCAATCAAGTGGTTTCAGACTCGATCGGAATCGGACGTTACCTCCCGATCAGGACTCGGATATATATGTATATATATTCTTATTATTTTTTAACACATCTACAGTAATGCGGTGGCACAGAGTTAGACCCTTTTGACTCCACACAGAAACATTATTTATTTATATATTATAAAGTTGATGACAACAACATTGCCATAGCAAACTGTGAGATATGTAACAGAAGTGCTCTGTTTGTTAACAGAGTTGTTGAATGTTAAAATAAGGTGAATTAAATAAAAAATAAGGAACATCCTGGATCTGTTTTTTCGCTCTTCTTTATTCTTTTTTTATATTTTATAGAAGTATCGGATCGGGACTCGGTATCGGTAGATACTCAAAATCAAATGACTCGGACTCGAGGGCAAAAAAACCTGATCGGGACATCCCTAGTGCCGTACGATACCAACCATCACTATGGAAACACCGGTATAAGTGTCTTTTATAGAAATGCAGTATTGCTGTTTCTTTTGTTTTCATTTCTCTGTATATGTTTATCTTTCTCTTTTTAATGTATGTTGTATGTCATGTCTGTGTCTTCTGAATGGACCTCGAGTCTGGCAATAAAGTTGATGATGATGATGATGATGATGATGATGATGATGATGAGTTACCCAATGAGGCATTTTATGTTTGTAAATCTGTAATTAGTACAGTAGGACCAGATGGCTTCTAAAGAATATAAAGAAGAAGAAAGCCGACCGTGGCGCTTCACTTCTTGATTCTAGATGGATTACTATTTTGGTTAATCAAGTTTAATCTCAGAATTATGGTCACTTTTGCCGGAGTAAATGTTATGATATATTCATTGAATTTATTAGCTCATTTTACCATGAACACATGACCTCATCCTACTGATCTCCTAAACCAACAGAACCATCACTGATTTCTTCATTTATTTTCAATGAAATAACACAGACATGTTCTCCCTGACTAATGTTTAACTGCTTAGGTCCTTTACATTAGCACTTGTTGTGTCACATCCTATCTGGATGGATCTGGATCTCGCTCTGGGTGGATTTCACATACACATGAGTGAAAGTGTGTGTGTGTGTGTGTGTGTGTGTGTGTGTGTGTGTGTGTGTGTGTGTGTGTGTGTGTGTGTGTGTGTGTGTGTACCTGGCATTGCCAGTGAATAGTCTCCAGTCTCAGTAACGGAGTCGAACAGCTGAGACTGAGAAGCTTTCCTGAGCTGCTGCAGGAAGCCGACCAGACCGACCAGGTTCAGCTTGGTAGCTGCTTCTTCAAACAACCTGGAACACACACACACACACACACACACACACACACACACACACACACACACACACACAGGCATGCACAGACGGACAGACGCAGACACACACGCAGAGACGCACACACACACACGCACATTTATGCACAGACACACACACACACACACACACACACACACACACACACACACACACACAGATGCGCGCGCACACACACACACACACACACACACACAATTTTAAATGGCTGTTTTAAAGTGACGTGACATTCCTTTGAAAGAAAACAGGTGAAAAACAGAACAGAAGAACAACGTTTTAGGGCAGGAATGCAGCGGCGTTGCCCTTTAAGGTTACTGTTTTTGGGAAAGCCCTGTGCAGCTGTGTTACAAGCTGAACGTTTTGGCACCACTTTCAGCTTGTTAATGTGCTCGGTCTACATTTTCTCTATTTCGCTCCTAAAAGCAGCCTTGATAACTGGTTACGTAAGACATGATCCGCGAAATAAACACTGTTTATTCCCTGGCTGCACCAAACTTTAATAAGTGCAGAGCTGTTGGCACGCACACTGACACACACACACACACACACACACACACACACACACACACACATTTGCATTTCTATACTTGTGTTTTTGGATTTATTATAAGGATCCCCCATTAGCTGATGCCTAGACGACCAGCTAGTCTTCCTGGGGTCCAAAACAACATTTAATCAGACAATATTAAAACATTTCATGACATATACAGAAAAGAAATGAAAGAAAATAAAATAAATTCAACAATATTTGCTTACAGAACTAAATAACAAAAAAGACTCCAAAAAAAATTTAATTTAAAAATTTTAATTAAATAAAAACAATAACAAACAAATACAGAAATACCTTTAAAACAAAGTTATATATTACAGTATATTAAATGGCTAACATTAAGGTAGCTCACATAGACAAAGAAGAAAATCTAATATTTTTAACCACACAATAACATAACATAAAACCTCATTTGTGAGGACTCTAACCTTAACCTAAACCTCATTCTAAATGGAATCCTGGTCTTAAACACTGAGGTAGCTCTGTGCCTCTGCTGCCATCGTGTGGCTGTTATAAAAACTCGAGAAAATCCACAACCAGAGCACCTCCTGCAGAGCACCAAATGGTCGTCAATTTATCTGCCAAATTCCCATTTCACTAAGAGTCAGCGTCATGCTGGTTGCTGATTTGACAAGGTGCTAACAAGAAGCAGCAGACTGGTGGGGGGGGGGGGGGGCAGACATTGTGCTGTTACTGAATTATAAACTCAACTAAGCGAGCACATAGCTGTCAGTTTTTATAGTCTACACAGTCTGCAACCTGTTTTATAGACCCTTATTATTTTAAATATACGGTAACTGTTATGATGCTATTTGTATATATGTATACATAATTTTGCTGGACGATTAACTGTCTCAGAAATAATTGCGATTAACAATATAATTGTCTCTTTTAATGAAATAATACATTTATTTATGAATTTTTTACTTTTTCAAATAAATAAAAGTTTAAATTAGAGCCCGACCGATAAAGGATTTTTAAGGCTGATATCGATACAAATATTTGGTGATTTAAAAATCGGCCCTTAATCACATCGTGATTAACGCATTAATGCTGACAGCCCTAATATGTATAGACTTTGATGATTAATGATGTTACTAAAAATGATGTATTTGGGAACCACAGTTAAAATAACTTATCCTTCATGTATGATTCTAGAGATAAATCTATGAGATATTGTTAGATATATATTGATCTCTATATACAGATGTAAATATTCTACCTGTCCGTCTGTGTTGACAGCGTGCACACAGCCTTGGCAGCGCTGTTCCCCGTCATCAGGCTGCCGCTCTTCAGCTCCAGCCCTCGGCCCCGGCTGCTCTCCCTCAGCAGCTCCTGGATGGACAGGGGCTGGATGACGGGCTGGCTCAGGCCCAGCTCCGAGGCCTCCGGGCTGGGCTCGCAGCTCAGCTCCATGCCCAGGTCCACGCCGGCGGCCTGCTGGCTCTGCTGGCTGATGGGGGTCAGAGAGGACGGCTGGGCCGAGCCGTCACTGAAGTGGCTGTGCTCCAACGAGCTGATGTACTCAGTCACCCTGGGGGGGGGGCAGAGAGGGGCAGAAAGAGAAGGTAGGAAGGTAAAGGAGGTTAAATTAGGGCTGCAACTAACAATTATTTTCGAATAATCTGTGGATTATTTTCTCCATTTATCGATTAGTTGTTTGGTGTATAAAATGTCAGAAAATGGTGAAAAATGTGGATGACCAAGATGACGTCCTCAAAGATATTCAGTTTACTGTCACAGAGGAGAGAAGAAACTAGAAAATATTCATATTTAACAAGCTGCAATCAGAGAATTTGCACATGTTTTTCACAAAAAAATGACTCAAAACGATGGATCGATTATCAAAATAGTTGGCGATTAATTTAATAGTTGACATCTCGGCGAATAATGGATTCATCTTTGCAGCTCTACTGAAAATGTAATGCTCCTATTGTCGTAGGAATATAAAACTAACTTACAAGCTTGTATTTTCAAAGCCTTTAAGTAATGTAGCTTCAATAAAATATCAGAACAGGGAATTCTACATCCTTCAGTCATCCCTACAGTTTTATAGAAATTCAGTTAAGTATAATTGAGCGAGCTGTGTATCTGACACAATGAATTTAAGTTACTATTTCCTAAAACAGATAAGCTGACTAGTAGATCTTGCATTGTGTGTGTGTGTGTGTGTGTGTGTGTGTGTGTGTGTGTGTGTGTGTGTGTGTGTGTGTGTGTGTGTGCGCGTGTGTACCTGAAGACATGTGGCCAGCAGTCGTGATTATGGCTACCCATCTCCAGTCCTACGTTCAGGATGGCGTCCATACACAACACATGAGCCGTGTGGAGGCGAACTCCCGGAGGACGACCCATCTGCTCCAGACGCTGTTCAACGCGCTGCTTTACTGCACGCGCGCACATACACACACACACACACACACACACACACACACACACACACACACACACACACACACACACACACACACACACACACACACACACACACACACACACACACACACACACACACACACACACACACACACACACACACACACACACACACACACACACACACACACACACACACAAGATGCATGTCCAGATATAGGACATTCACATATGGGAACAGAGGATAAAGCACAAATAGAACAACATATTCAACATTAACACACTTTATACCACTTTAATAGTAATTATCAGCAGTAATGCATAGCATTACATTATCATTAGAAGCTCTTGTCTAATCTTAACATTAGGGGATTGTTAAAGAACATGAGAGAAGACGTGGTCGTAGTTTCCCACATCTTTCACTAGATGGCACTGAAGGCCTATTTCTTACTGATAGCACATTTTACGGAATTCTCTTCAAGTATTAATGGTACCAGTGTAACATGGTTTCTTTTATTTTTATAAAACATGCCATCATTCTCTCTTTACTTGGCTATAAAATAAGGGGGGAAAAAAAAATCATTCGGGTCTTTCATAGTTTGAGCTGTTAGCTCTTGATCATCTGTGCAAAGCTTTTTTTTTTTGTTACTGTGTGTTATTGTGTACGAGCGTGTGTGTGTGTGTGTGTGTGTGTGTGTGTGTGTGTGTGTTTCCACACACATATGCCCACTAGTTGGTTTTTGTAACGTATCTGCTCGCAGTGTGTGCTCTCGGTACCTTGTGTGATGGCGTCGCCCATCTCTCCCGCCTCCTTCTCCTCTTTCTCTTCCTGCACACAGGAGGCTGCAGCCATCTGGGCCAACGCCGAGGCACAGTTGGCAGCCACACCTGAAACGCACACACACCCACACACACACACACACATTTTAACAATTGATTTAAGTCCGCTTGAAGGGAATCATTTACAGGGACATAAATATTATAGATGCAGTTAAATACAGTACATATACAAAATCATGGGCCATTGGCATACAGCAGGTCTACATAATATTTAGTATATCCCTCCGTTGTCATGGGTGTAAGACGCACATACACACACACACACACACACACACACACACAGTGTAAATACGAACAACTACGAACAACTGACTTTTCATTCATCCTCTCAATTTTCCTTCTCGATTCTTATCCAAAATTCGACTCTGCTGATCAGACATTTCAGAGATTTACACAGTTTGTCTGGTTTTTTTTTTTTTTTTTAAATCTCCTTTGGGTGTAATTCAATTTGAACAGGCAGTAAAACGCCGTCCTCTCTCCACAGTTGACTTTGTGCACAGCGTGTTCATTCATATTCATTAGTGCTTCTGTGCTGATCGTGTCGATCAGGTTTCACGCTGGTGGTGGGATGTTGTCAAAATGGAGCTCCCCTGATATCCTCCACCCACAATCTGTGCCACGCAGAAACAGCTCTAAAGCCCGCTTTACGCTTATGCGTAAAATCGATGCCGTGGCTACGTACGTAGGTACGTGGAGACAGGAACCTACGCCGGAGCGCAGACGTGCATATTTTTGTAATATAATAAACTATGAAACTATTTCAGCTTGTGTAGGCCTATCAGTGCTTTCTGAACATATTGAACACACTTTTGAAAATGCCGCGATAATACCGAAAACCGTGATCATTTTGGTCACTACAACCGTGACGTTAAATTTTCATACCGTTACGACCACACACACACACACGTGCCGGCTCCACGCACACGACAACGCTCTAGTATAAACTTCTGCCCACTTACGTAGGCACCGGCGAACGCTTTGCGTGGAGCCTCCGCGGAAGCATAAATCACGCTTAAGACGTCAAATCAGCCAAAACAAGTGAAAACGCCTGTTCGGGTAGGACCTTTGATATTATCCAAGACACCAAACTAAACACGGATTCAGATTAAGTGGAATATTTTCACAATCACGTTTAAAACAATTAATTTTCATCCAAGTTTGGGGAGCCGTATCAGGGCAGGTTGATTCACCTAGAAGCTGTAAGTGGCTGTACAGCACATACATGCCTCTACTTCAGTTTAGACTTGAATGTGTTCCAGCTGCTGGGCTGCTGTAGAGCATCTGACCCTGACCTCTAACCGCTCGGTGTTGAAGCGGAAGAGGAACAGAGGCCTCCCTGCGGGGGATGAGTGATGTATCCCCCTTTGTCTTGTTAATACAGACATATGTGTCACCCACCGAGGGCGCAGCTGAGCGCAGCCGCTTTGCGCAGGCCGTCCAGACTCAGACAGATGGTGTCTCTCTCCCTCTGGCTCTGCTCTTTGACCCCCTCCGCTCCCAGGATAAACGCCAGGCCCTTGGAGCTGCCCGCCATGCGGCCCGTCAGCGGCGTGGACAGCACGTCCATCAGGTTCTTCCACACGCCGGTGAGGATGAAGCGGGAGAACACAGCTCCTGAAAGAAAGAAAAAAAAAAAAAAAACACACCCACACAGGCTTAAGTTAGAGGTGTCAAAGATAAGGCAGAGAATACTCTTGATCAATGCTGAAAACACAGGATACTCGATGATACGTGATGTAACAAATGAGACACATTTTTCCGCTCATTAGGATTATACCAACAAAGCAGAGCAGTGTTTACACAGCCAGAGTAACTGATGGTGCTGAAAAGTGACACACACACACACACACACACACACACACAAAGAGTATAAATGTCATCAGGTATGACTCAGCAGCGGTTACCATGGAAATCCCGGCCAACAGCCCCAAAAACACAATGCGGCATAAAAATGCTCAATCTCGTTAAACATATCACTTCTCACTTTCCCCTAAATGTCTTTGAAATCTTAACTTTTTTTTTCAAATACATGTGTATCTAAAAACCAAATACATGACTTGTTTGGTGCAGTAATTATTCATTCTATGGAACAAGCTTCAAACCAACCAATGAATCGTTAAATCAGACTGAACCTAACGTTTGAATGAAAACACATTGTGGCAATGGAAGGTTCCAATCCCTGTTTTGATGCAGCACTTATTCTGCCTTGTTTTGTGTGATCATGGGGAATGGATTTAGCTCCAGCTGTAAGGTTTTTGACATGATGTTATTTACCTGGCCTGCTGCTCCAGGGTTTTTGGGATCTATTTCACTATAAATCCCACTGGAGGTGTAGATGCTGATTGGTGTTAAATGATGCAATTACACCATGTTACCCGTTACAGACCCACAGTGCAGTACCATGTAAAAAAAACACCCCAATTTACATCCTTTAATCGGTTATAGCGTTGCACATCTGTGGCCTCTAATTTTCACTCGACCATGCAGAGCTGTTATGGGATGCTTCACCTTTCAGCGCACAGCCTGTGCAGCATTTTCAACTGATTAACACAGCAGCAGTCGCAGGGTGGGTGAGCCCTATTTAGAAGCATTGAGCAACGCTGGGGAAAAAAGCTCCTCTTCTGAACGTTGCTCCAAAAATACCCATGAAAAAGTTTGAGGTTTTGACCTGTAAAGCCCAGTTCAGACCAAACATTTGCGACGAGACGTAACCGTTTTAGAACGTCGCAGGGAAAGGTTGCAACGGACTGAACCGGCCCGTCTCAGCTCGACTCAAGCTGATGGTTTCGCTGCGACTCAGCTGGTCGAGTCTCCAGAGGCTGGTTTTAGAAAGTAAGAGACGTCACCTGTTTCAACAGCCAAAAGAGAAGTCAGCTGGTCGAGTCTCCAGAGGCTGGTTTTAGAACGTAAGAGACGTCTCCTGTTTCAACAGCCAATAGAGAAGTCAGCTGGTTGGGTCTCCAGAGGCTGGTTTTAGAACGTAAAAGACGTCTCCTGTTTCTACAGCCAATAGAGAAGTCAGCTGGTCGAGTCTCCAGAGGCTGGTTTTAGAACATAAGAGACGTCTCCTGTTTCAACAGCCAATAGCGACTCAGCTGGTCGAGTCTCCAGAGGCTGGTTTTAGAACGTAACCGACATCTCCTGTTTCAACAACCAATAGAGAAGTCAGCTGGTCGAGTCTCCAGAGGCTGGTTTTAGAAAGTAAGAGACGTCTCCTGTTTCAACAGCCAATAGAGAAGTCAGCTGGTCGAGTCTCCAGAGGCTGGTTTTAGAACGTAAGAGACGTCTCCTGTTTCTACAGCCAATAGAGAAGTCAGCTGATCGAGTCTCCAGAGGCTGGTTTTAGAACGTAAGAGACGTCTCCTGTTTCAACAGCCAATAGCGACTCAGCAGGTTGAGTCTCCAGAGGCTGGTTTTAGAACGTAAGAGACGTCTCCTATTTCAACAGCCAATAGCGACTCAGCAGGTTGAGTCTCCGGAGCTGGTTTTAGAACGTAACCGACGTCTCGTGTTTGAACAGCCAATAGAGAAGTCAGTTGGTAAAATCAGCGTTAAACTATCGAAAAGAAATTATGTATAATCCATTTTATTTTAATTTTACAAACTAGGGCTGCTCGATTATGGAAAGAATCAAAATCACGATTACTTTGGTCAATATTGAAATTACGGCTATTTTACATGACTACTCATTGACTTTTGGAAACACATAATTATTGAAATAAAAAAATAAAAAATACAGTGAAACAGTTAAAAAAATCAACAGTGAAAACACCTTGATCTGTGAAATATCCCTCTAATACCTTTCCCGTTTGAGCTTTTTTTCCCTCTACATTGAGAACACAGGACAAAATAAGAGTTTACTTGCAAAACGTAATGTGCAAAATAATCGTTTTTCTCGATTACTCTGTTTTTGGGATCGTTAGGAGCCTCAACGAGCGCCCGAAAGCACGGTAACGTTATATGGTTAAGCGAGATAGAGAGTGACTGAAGCGAGGGAGCGCCCAGCAGCGTTACAACAAAGCCGCGAATCATAGAAATAAACGTGTTTTCGCCGATTCATCACTAGAAATAGAGAATAGTGAAAGCATCTCAATATCACTAACGTTATCCACATTCATATTTAGGTACGACAAATTAAATATCCAGCTCGTCTCATTGGTGTGAACTGGCAGCTTTCAGAACGCTGAAGACCGACTCGTTGTGAGAAGTTGCAAGATTCAACTCGTCTCGTCGCGAATCTTTGGTCTGAACTGGGCTTAACAAAAATAAATTACTCATTCAATTCTAGGAATATGAAACTGATGAATAATTCACAGGAGTACATGTGTGAACGAATCAATTGAATCCACCCGTCATATTTCTGAGATTTCGGGGGCAGGTTTACGATAATGGGCTCCCGACCTGCCATCGCAGTGTCACTGCCGGCCTTGCCACAGCTGAGCGGG
>NC_050187.1:32995885-33003385 GCF_008315115.2 Sander lucioperca
AGGGGCGTCAAACTCAACTTCACTAAGAGCCAAACTGCAAAATGAGAATCACATCAAGGGCCGGACATGTATTGTAAATAACATGTTTTTATTTAATCAAAAAAACAGTAAAATATTTGTGACTGTATTATTGCATTTCCAACATAGTCTTCTCACTTAGAGTTTGGTCGACATACAGCTCTAAAAAGTCAGCTAAAGAGTTCCTTAGTGATCATAGAATTTCGCACATCGAGCAAAACAATGATTACATTTTTAAAACTAGGCTACAACAACCTGTTTCACAGCCTGTTCACGCAAACTCTCTAGTTCTGTGGGAATTTCGGAGTCTCAAAGTAGTCAAATCTGCCAAATTCTGCTTTAAGTGTTGCGTAATTATAGTTTGAAAACAGTTTTCCGTCTTTTTGGATTGGCACACAACTAGGTGGGCCAAAATTTTATTGTGAACCTAAAACGATATGTGGGCCGGATCAAAATTTGCGAGGGGCCTTGTCTTCGACACGTGTGCATTAGAGCAGTGTTTCCTCTATGTTGATTTTGTAGTGGCGGCCCGCCATGGCAAAATTTCTGCCGCCACGGTATCAGAAATAGGGCAGACGCACAATGTAGTCGCGTTTGCCTTTTAAATGATCCTGCCGACATAATGCACCCCCCATTGGCTGCCGCTCACATTGCAATTTAACAACAAGTAGAACTATTCAGAGGTTATTGGGCCCGTCCAGTTTAACTCCACATACTGTTGTGTTGATGGAGTTTATTGTTTCGCTTTCTTCCGAGTCGACTATTAAACGAACAGCTCCACCAAAAACGTCACCGCCGTGGGTCCGTTCTAACTAGTCAGTTCTGGCAGCTCATCGTCCTGATATCAGAGGGGTTGTTGTTCGGACAGACCTGCCCCCGCTGCTAAAAAAACCCCTTAAGGAAACACTGTTAAAAAATACATATATTGTACAGGCGGCTCAGGTTAAACTTTTTGTGGAACTTGAACAAACAAAATGAATACCATAGAACTGTCTTTTATTATCCAGTTTGACAGTGAGTCATAATGGAAAAAGAACATAAATAAAAGTACTTCAAAGCACATTTTCTTCTGGGCTAAAGTATGTGGTATGTGATCGGTGCATAAACTCCAGTACTTCCCGATACCAGCATTTTAGGCAGTATTGGCGGCTTTTTCCGATACTGGTATCTGGTATCGGAGCATCTCTACATAAACCCATTATCCAAGATATCTTAAACTATCATTAACTGGACAAAAGGCTTCCTAAAGGTGTCACATAAAGCATCTCCTGAACATTTAAATTAGATCACTGACACCATTTCATAAACACAGGATTATAGCAGAGTTACATGTCTTACCACACGAGGTCGGTGAACCCTCTGGACAGGTGCATTGTGGGAGGACAGCTGCTGAGCATGGAGAGGAGGCACTCCAGGTAGAGCAGCTGCAGGAGCTGGTTATCACTGGAGGGTGAAGAGACGCAACAAAAAGGGATTCTTACACACCAGGGCTGAGCCATTCATCCTTTTCACATCCAAATGGCGATTTGAAAGAATGCCATAAGCTAATCGTAAAGACCGCCATGAATCGAATGTGCAATATTTAGTTGAATTTGGTGGTGTTTGGTGTAACATTTGGTTTAACATTTTTTATTCCTCTTTTTATGATTTTTACAGTTTTTTCATAAGATAATTGCTGGAATAAGGTTACAACAGATTGTTTACAGAAATGTCCTATTTTCATTTATCATTTCATTTACTTTGTGTTACTTTATTTAACATGATCGTAGAAGGTACAATGTGTAGACGCTGGTGTTGAACTGAGGCATATTCTGTACTTTTACTTTGACTTAAGTATGTTTTGTTAGAAGTATTGTACTTTGCTACATTTTAAATCTCATCCGTTACTTAGCTAAAAGAAAGTAAATAAAAAAGGTAGTTGTTTTTTGTATCTGCCAACAAATTTTAATCGAAAGCGCCCTATGGCTTTGTGCCCTTTTCAAATCACAAAATACTGTGATTTCATTAAAGTATAATACGTATAAATGAGATATGAAGTATAAATATAAAAAAGTACATACCCCCTTCGCTATTAAAAAGTAACTAAGTACCTTTTACTCTGAGTAAATTTGAAATACAGTAAGCTACTTTTTACTTGTGTAGATTTTTATACCGGTAATCTTACTTGCACTTAAGTAAAAGTTAATCAAAGTAATAGTACTTTTACTCAAGTAGAATATCTTTGTAGTTTTTCCACCTCTGGTTGCCGCTGACCTTTCAAGGCGCAAACGATTCCAGAAGCGATGATGGCGCTCTGTGCCCTACCTCACAGTTTGACCACGGCTCATCTTATCGAAACCACGATTTAGAAAGAATGCGATTAGCTAACGGTGAAGATTAATCGAATGTGCAATATTTAGCTGAATGTTTGCCGTTACGTTTGGTTAAACATTTTGTATTCCTCTTTTTATTCTCATATTTACTGGGTTTTTTTTCGTAACATAAACGCTGGAATAATGTTTACATATCACAGATTGTTTGCAGAAATGTCCTATTTTCAGTGGATTTTTCATTGACATTTTATTACTTTATTTAACAGGATGGTAGAAGGTGCAATACGTAAATGCTGCTGTTGAACTGACGCAGATCAGAAATGTCAGTTTACAGGAAAGTTCTGATGTTTTTTTATTAGAATTGTTTTCATTATTATGATAACTTTAGCTATTGTGATGATTGTTCTGTGTTTGACTGTTCAATGTCCCATGCTTATTTTTTATTTCTTATTTTTTCACTTAATTTTGTTGAACAATTACTTGTCCCAGAAATAATTGCGATTAACAGTATAATTATCTCTGTCATTATCAAAAATATTAAATGTATTACTTTTTAAAACATTTTAAAGTTTTAAACAAATCCCAGGATCCATCTTTCGGTTATATCACTGCCATGTGACCCAGATAGTGTAATAACACAGGTACACAGCTTATGAAGTGAAAATTGTCAACTGCAGGCCTAATCGTGATCGCAATATCTGGCAAAAAAAAATAAAAAATTGTGTTACCTGTCCACAGACTCCAGTTTTTCACAGAAAACTGTCAGAACCGTCACCACATCTTCACACAGAGCCTGGCTGGTCGGGGACACATCTGCACACACACACACACACACAGACACACACACACACACACACGTACACACCGACAAAGAGACACACACAGACAGACACACACACGTACACACCGACAAAGAGACACACACAGACAGACACACACACACATAGAGACACACACACACACACACACGTACACACCGACAAAGAGACACACATAGACAGACACACACGTACACACCGACAAAGAGAAACACACAGACAGACACACACATGTACACACCGACAAAGAGACACACACAGACAGACACACACACACACACACACACACACACACACACACACAAACAAGTAAATTCACGAAATCTACTTTTTCTTTATATGTACATGAAGTGATAAAAAAATAATGACTTTCCCCTGTCTCCTGCCACCCTTGTTTCTTTGTAACAAATCAAATCAATCCACAGCGTCTCTGTGGACCCGTTTGTCTGTCTGCCTGCAGAGTGTGTGTGACTGTATCGTGTCGTAAAGAAGCCCCGACAGTCTCGCTAAGAAGGCGTTTCTCTCTACCTGCAGACTGGTGATCACAGTGGCTTCATAACAGCTTTAAAACGGTCGGTACCGAACACTAAAGAAGACTTAAAGTCCTCAGCCATGAGCTGCTCCACGAGGCTTTAATGCTCACTTCACATGACAACGCAACACACAGTTTGTAGGTCGGCCCAGCTGCAGTTTCCACCAGTCTACGCTGGACTTTGTTGGCCTCAGCTACAAACCTACACAAGCTTCCTTGGGGTATGTCCAAATCTGTCCAAACTTCACCATACGTTTCTCAGTAAGAATTCAAATACAAATCAATCAATCAATCAATCAATCAATCTATCTATCTATCTATCTATCTATCTATCTATCTATCTAGGGCTGCAAAATATATCATTTTTGTATCCTAACTGCGATATCAACTGGCGCAATAAAGCGAAAGGCTGCGACACATCACGAAAGACGCTCAGAGTTAGTGGAAAAAAAAGACTATCAGTAGAAAACTGCACTTTTTAAGTGGTGCTTTATATGTCCAATTCAATGTTCAGTTTGTTCAATAAAATAATGTTGGTTTCTGGTTTTTTTGTAATTCAACAAGCAATGTGCTGTATTTTAGCCAAATACTGAAAGCAGCAGAAATGCAGAACTGAGTACACTTTAATATCTGTCTATTTATCGCAAGTAATATCATCGCGATATTCAACGTTATCGCAGTTTTCCTCATATCATGCAGCCCTACTATCAATCAATCAATCAATCCATCCATCTATCAATTTACCATCTATCCATCCATCTATCCATCAATCTATTCATCTATCCATCTATCAATTTATCCATCTATCTATCCATCCATCTATCATCCATCTATCGTCTAGAGAGAGAGAAAGAGGAGAGAGGCAAAAAAATTAAAGAGAAGTGGGAATGGCAGATGGTGCTTCCCACCAACCTTCGGTTTGTGATTTCTCTCCCTGCCTTCTCTATTTATCCGTTGCTTCTACACATTAAGACTTTAATTTACCATCTGTCTGTCTGTCTGTCTGTCTGTCTGGTGGAGAATAGCACTAGTCTCGCATTCCCAGATCTTCCTCCACAGCGCTGTGGAGAAGGAACTTGTTTTGGTGGAACGTGTACGTTCAAAAGTAGTTTTAGTCGTTCAACAGAAAACTCAGATTGGACAGATAGTCTAGCTAAAATCCTCCTAAAATTTCCTCAAGATGAATAAAGTATCTATCTATCTATCTATCTATCTATCTAGCTAGCTGTCTGGATTTACCCTGCAGAGATCTAAGGAGCAGTTAACCAGAGTCCTCAGAAATCCACCAGAGTTTAGAACGCCAACACAAAGAAAAGGAAGGTAACGGACATCCGGCTGAAAAGAGTGAAATCCGGCGAAAATTCAGACAGCACCGGATCAATCCCGGAAGTGGAACGTCATGGATATAGACTAGAATAGCACTGATGATGATGAGGTACCTCTTCTATGCATCGGCGGAGCAGTCACTTCGTCTCCATCTGCACCCTGTGGAGGAGCACACAGCAGGAGGCATGTTACTGTGAGCGGGGGCTTTTTTGGGGGCGGTTGTGTCGACACAAATGTGCTGGTGTATGTGACAGTGTGATGCCACTCTGGTAAAAAGCTCAGAGGGTTATTGGGTGAGTCAGTTCATTTGTCTTATTGTTTGTCTTGTTTCTCCTAAACCTAGAGTGGTATAGCATTATATTTTCAGTTCTGCTGTGTGTGTGTGTGTGTGTGTGTGTGTGTGTGTGTGTGTGTGTGTGTGTGTGTGTGTGTGTGTGTGTGTGTGTGTGTGTGTGTGTGTGTGTGTTTTTTATCAGGGAGTGACCTCTTGTCGGTGTCGTAGCTGCAGCGTCAGGTCTCCCAGTATCTGGCTCAGCGTGGCTCGGACCGCCGTGTTGATGCTGCGCTGGTGACAGCTGGACACGTAGGTCTCGATACACACCTAAACACGCACGCACACACACACACACACACACACACACACACACACAATTACATCTGTCAGTGAGTGGATCTTTCTTATGTCTGAGTCAGAAACAGGCAGGTCATGACGCACAGTCCCAATAGAGCATCTTTGAACTATCAGGGAGATTTAAGGGAGGTCTCCATGGCGTCACAGGTTACCATGGATGCAAGACTATTGAGAGGGAGGGGGCAGGGGGATGTATTGTCAGTGTTTCAAACATATTCCGCACAGACTAGAAGGTCACAGCAGCTGAGAGACACACACACACACACGTTTGTTTCACTATCTTTGTGGGGACCCGTCATTGACATAATGCATTCCCTAGCCCCTTACCCTAATCTTAACCATCACAACTAAATGCCTAACCTTAACCCTTACCCTCACCCTAACCATAACCTAATTCTAACCCTAATCCTAAAACCAAGTCTTAACCCTCAAACAGACCTTTAACCTTGTGGGGTCCAGTGATTGGGGCCCACAAGGCTGTGCAGACCCCACAAGTATACTGCATTCCCCGGTTTTTGGACCCCACGAATATAGTAAAACAAGCGCGCGCACACACACACACACACGGTGATTTGCAACCATTCTTTTAATTTTACAATCTTTGGGACTTGGATTAACTGTAAATGCTGGGATTGATAACATTTGGGCAATGCAGCCGAGTCCAAAAGGGATTGTTAAAGACCACAAATCTTTACAGAGGTAACCCCTAGGAGGGTTAAGGGCAGACATACAGAGCCTGTCAGCCATAAAATGCAATTTATTTCACTAATTTTTCTACAAAACGTAACTACCCAGTATATCACTGACCTCCCCCAACCTTATATGCCAAATCAGGCTCTTAGATCATCGGAGCTTAATTTACTGGATGTACCCACCATAGAACTCGAGGTGACCGGGCTTTTCGAGCTGTGCTGCTCGCCAGCGCTCTCCCTTTATCATCGCTACCCTTAGAATCCTGTGATGCTTTAATAAAAACTGCTGAAAAGACTTTCATTCAGACAGACAGACTTTCACAGGTCAGCCTGTCTGGATAGCTAATAACTTGCATTTGTCTCTGCTGTTATGTATCTGCTGCTGTGATTTTAGAGGAGATAAGATAAGCCTTCATTTTCTTCGTCTTGTGTCTTGGCCAGTCGAGAGAAGAAAAACGGTGATGCATCGCACATAAACACACAATGAACATACAGTAAACACGCATGAAACATAAACATCCATTATCTCAGCCTGGTCACACAGAATTCCGTGAAATGAACATGAATTGTTAACAGCGCATTACGTGGTGGTGGCACGGAATGTGTGAAAAATCCATGTGGCCACCACGGAAAACAATGCCAGTGTAAAGTCAATGAGAAGATGACGTAGCGTGAAGAGCGACTACGGTAGCGAGAACTATGTAAGGCCGAAATTCCGCGTAAGGAGGTTGGTTGGGGTGGTGGATGGGTCAAACACAGGACTTTCACCCAGGAGACCGGGGATCGTGTCCCGCATGTCAAGTTTCCTAAAGTCGATTTCTTCTTTTCCGTCCCGTTCTTCCCGCGTGTCACGGAACCGTAAGCCCACCCACAACCTTTTCCTTAACTTAAGGGGCCGTGTTTATTTAACGGAATTCTTCTGTGGGCCCATCACGGAATTTTCGGCGATCTGTGTTCATTTCACGGAATTCTTCCGTGGGCCCATCACGGAACGTTTTGCGATTCCGTGAAACTGCCACAGATTTTTGAGTTAAGGGGCCGTGGTCATTTCACGGAATTCTGTGAGATCAGGTTGATTATCTCATCCAATGCGCTCAATAAACATTCGATAACCCCCCCTTCCCCCACACTCACAGAAGAAAGAGAACCCACAGCATATCCTCCCCCCTCA